>NW_025943476.1:0-55152 GCF_000764305.2 Hyalella azteca | reverse complement strand
TCGTTCAAGTTATATTGTAACTATCTGCTACTGGCTGCACACACACAGGAGAGCGCCACGGTGGGGTTTTGTGTGTGTTGTTTATGGATTGTCGTGGCTAGGGAAATAGAAAAGTGTGAACAAATAAGTAATAATAAAAAAATTGTCGCCTGTTATCTGGTTCAAGATCTTACTGGGCTGGCTTCACGCCAGTGGTTGAAACCCGTAGGGTTATTGGCTCTTTGGAGCTTCAGAGTTTAACCGATTTTTGCCACTAGCCGTAGTGCGGTGAATTAACTTGCATGCGCTTATCTCTTTAAGTACGAGCGAACACTCCTATTACTGTTTTCACTACTTTCTTTCTTATAGTTCTCTACATGAGAACTCTTGTCTAGGATTCCTCAACGGAAACAAATAGGTTAGTTATTTTGATTATCTTGATAGTGTTATTATTCTGATTTCATTTGATCATAATGAAATTATTGCATTATAACATGAATCCGTTTTTTAGGCTTAAGCTCTTTATTTGTCTCATTCAGATAAGAATCCACCGAACCGACTCTACATCAAATTGGTCATCCGCCCTCCGCTTCTGTTTATTTGGGATGCTGCTTATCTTCGATTGTTACGTTCTGTTGCCACCGGCAATATGGTGAGAATTGGAGAAAGAAAGAGAGACGTTCAACCTGAAACAGTGACCCATTCATTAGAAAGTCCTTATGGTGTTCGATCCAAAAACTTATATGCATATATTCTACTGCAGTGCGTTCCACATCGAGCTTATCGATTCCTCCTGGCTTCGTTCTGCGAACTACTTCTTTTTACGGATTCACTTCAATAAAAGTTTCAACGGTTTCATTGTTCTTTAATTTCCATTTGTACAAAAAATCAATAATTTATTACAAAGATCGAGTGTGATTTGGTTCAATACAAAGTTTATTTTAATTTTTTCAAAACACGCGCACGTAAATTCAGAAACATACGATTGACAGTAACTTCATCAAACATCAAACTTACCTGTCTTATTATTTACATCTTAAAGGGTTTTCCCAGCAGGCATTCGGCGGTTGAATCAACGTTGAATCAACTACCTATTACGACGTTGAGATCGCGGTGAAAAGTAGTTTAGAATGAAAATTGAAGCAACATCTTTCATGCAACGTCGTACTGACGTTAAAATGCAACGTTGAATCAATGTTGCTACTGCGACGTTGCTGCAACGTTGAATTCTATGGTTGAATCGACGTTGAATCAACTTCGCATTACGAAATTGATATCAGGGTGAAAGGAGGTTTAGAACGAAAATTGAAGCAGCATATTTCATGCAACGTTGTACTGACGTTACAATGCAACGTTGAATCGATGTTGCTACTACGACGTTGCTGCCACGTTGAATTCTATGGTTGAATCGACGTTGAAACAACTACGCATTACGACATTGAGATCGGGGTGAAAATAGGTTTAGAATGAAAATTGAAGCAACGTCTCTCATGAAACGTCGTACTGACGTTACAGTGCAACGTTGAATCAATGTTACTACTACGACATTACTGCAACGTCAACGTTTAAGAATCAACGTTAAACCAACCTGTTTTTCGTCCGTAGCAGGATTCGAACCCGGGATCGCTGAAGACCGCGCGACGTCTTGGCAACCTTGACCACTGCAGCTCGCGTGTATGAGCAATAGAAATAAACTAAAGAATTATTCGACTCCTTGAAAATTGAAATGCACTCTCAAGTCATTCATCTTTCACCTATATATATGTATTTCCTTCAATGTTGGTGTGATAACATTAGTTCCATGCTGGTAAATAGCTAAACATTCCACGTACCTATATCGACCATTTTTCAACGTTGAAATAAGGTTGTTTTACGTCCGTTCTAGCTTTGGTCAGATTTCGACGATGATCGGACTTTTAACAATAAATAAACATTCATCGTGCCAATATCGACGTTGTTTCAACGTTGAAATAAGGTCATTTTTACGTTTGTTCTAGTTTTGGTCAGATTTCGACGTTGATCGGACGTTCAAAATTAAATAAACATTCAACGTACCAACATCGACGTTGTTTCAACGTTGAAATAAGGTTGTTTTACGACCCTTCTAGTGTTTGTCAGATTTCGACGTTGATATGACGTTTAATTTTGGGTGTTCAATATTTCAACCCGAAATCAACCTATAATCAACGTTGTTTCAACGTCAGATGCCTGCTGGGTTACCGAACCAGTGTGATACCGTTGGTTTTCCTTGAACATGTCGTACAAAGAGACTTTTACCGCCGCAATAGGAAGAAATCTCTGTTATATATAAGGACGAATATTGTAATTTTTTTTTTCAAGCATCACATAGCCCGATCGTAAATGTGAAGGAGGTGAAAATGCATTTTTAACGTAATTTTTTCATGTTTTTAAATCTTAGAATGATTCACAATCTTATAAAAAAAATAAATGAAGATCAACACTAATTTTACAGCAAGGCGTCAGGCGTGAAAAACTGGTGAGTGCTTGTTGACAAAATAAATTTTAAATTGGAGTTGAATATTTTTAGCGTGTACTTTCCCACACACATGAATCTTCATTTTACTACTGAAATGTAGTAAAATGTAGTAAATTAATTTCTTCATTTTCGAAGAAATTTGAAGTTATTAGTAAATATTTATATATTTATCTTAAAATGCTAATATTTATCGTAATATTTAATTTTTTCGCAATAATTTGTGGTCGCAAAAAATAAATAACATCAATCTTAAGACAATGTTATACTCATTCTATTTACCATAGAAAATTCAAAAGAAATTTCGTGGCAAACAATTACATTCCTTGGCCTATAAATCATGAATGAAAAGAATTATTTTATGTCAATTTGAGATGATCAAGACGTCAGCTCGTAGTAACAAGAATTTGCAGCAACCAGACGTAAAATGGAAACTTGAAAGCAACTTCGCTTGCCGGAACCAGGAGCAGTAAAGTGAACGCTGGGTGCCGACGATCCAATATTGCGACTGTGCCCCGCATTTCGAATTCTATTTTACAATTTTGACCTGAAAGAAATGTAGGCTTTGCGTTCCGAGTTTAATATCATGACTCTTTGAAGGCTTCCGCAGTTATTTAAAGGGATTCCTACCTTTGGCTTTGGCAGTAGTAACTGCAAGCCTAGGATATGTGATAATCCCAGGATAGCAGCCTTACAGATTCCGAATTTTTTCAAAGACCTGAAGCCCTCTAAGATACTGTATATTGTTTCTGATTCAAGTTAGAGGAGTCAGAATATCTAGTCCTAGTATATCTTTGCGTACATTTCCATGATTAATGAGAGCTAATGTATTTAATAATTGTATTATTATATTGGTATATTATTCATTAATGCGCCAAACAAATTTATTTTTCGTTATTCCTAATAAATATATGTACCTAATATTTATATATAAAAATTTTTGTACTTGTAATTTCAATAAGCTTTGACTGCCGCAACCAAGTCAGATGCAACTTCACGCTGAACGCCAGCGCAATCTTATACAGTTACTTAAATTACTAAAAAAACTGGTTTTCTGGTAAACCTGTACTTTTTAAAAACCAATACATTTAAGGGGCTGCTAGAGCACATATTCGCAACAATCGTATCGGGTATTACCTAGGTATAAAACGCTATAGTATTGCAGAAACAAGAAGCGGAGTTAGATCTACAATATAACTATGATTTCAAATCCAAATATGCAAATTTAATTAAGACAGAAATTTTTTTTTTCTTCCTAAGAAAATGGCAGTTAAATATGGTCCGATGTTGTATGCGGAGTTGAAAGACTTTTCTCATAATTATTACTAGAGTTCGAAAAATATTCAAAGGATTCGTGTTAGTGATAGTGGCAGAGATTGAAGTAGTGAGCAAGCAACAATCTCTCGTTTCAAAAATATAAACATATTTCGAATTTCGAGACGATAGGATTCGGAATAATGGAATTTGTAACATTGTGTTTGAAGTACGGGAATCTAAATCTCTGGGGAATCTTATTTAACCTCGCATCCCAGCCGGATTAAGCTGCTAGTGCTGTTCTCATTCAAGCTGTCTCCGATAGAAAGAAAAATTATTTTCTGTAACGCATGCTTGTTTGATGACTATTCTTACATCATCAATAGCAGAAACAAACAAATATTCCTCCTTGTAGATTGTCCTTAAATTGATGATTTTTTAAAACTCACTAGACTAACTTCAAAACTGCGGTGACGATCAACTTTAGAATAGTTTTGATTCCGAAATTCGGAAGATTTTGTAAAATTACAAGTGAAAGCCCTAGCAGTACTTCCAATGTAGTTTTCAGTAATAATCAATAATAATATAATCAAATTGTTTCGATTTTTTATAATTTATAATGTTTTAGTTTAGCCTCAGTTTTTCATCCTAATAGTTCTTGTCAATCAAGATTTTGCTTGATTTTTCTTTTGACCAAAATTATCGTATATTTGCCTTATTCATGGTAAACTAATTACCATCAAATTGAATCTGAACGCTGAAAATATAGTTTTTTGATACAAAAGAATTGTTTTCAGCAGGAAAATTTAAGCTAGTCGTCGAATGAAGAATTACTGAAAATCTTCACATTTCTCACTTGTTCGGTGATATCTCAAAAAATATCTAACTCAGTACTCACTGCAGTGAGTGACAGAGAGCGCATTTTCTCGTCGACTAAAACGTGATGTCACGGACGGACGGACAGACCGACGGACAGACAGACGGACAGACAGACGGACGGACGGACATGGCGAGCACAATAGTGCATTTTTTTCCATTAATAAGAAAATGCGCTAAAAATAAACCCTATGTTTATGTTCAAATCCTGTTCTGCATCTGCATAATTCGATTTTTTACTCACAATAGCCCTCGATATCCTATGTGACGCTGAAGGTTAATCTGTTCATGCGCATTAATTGCTAAGTTAAATTTTTAAAGAAACATGCACAATTCGTTAAATATTGATCAGTTTTTATATATTCGTAGGCTCTGTTAGTCTCATTTACTCACATACAGGTAGCTGTTCCAGATGTCTCCAAACAGCTTTTGATACTAAGAGGGAGCTTCAATGAGGAAATTGTATTTTTATTAATGTGGGATTGAGTAAATTGCACATATTTTTTCGTTAAACATTACTTTAACTAGAACTGAGTACATTGGCCTGATGCTACAACGTTTCTGATAATGCACTCATCCGGCTTCTTGCTTAATTAAATTCTTGTCATTTGAAACGTGCTGTATCTACGCCGGCATTCAAATTTTCTAACATGGCCACATCTGGACCAACTGTAATTAATAAAATCTAGACACGCATATATGAAATTCACGCTTAACTGATTTTATGTAAAGAGAGTCTAACGAATGGAAAATATATGTAAAATTAAAAAACTTGAAACCTGAGCTTGAACTTGGTTTCCTCTCGACACGAAAAATATCTGCACAATATTGAATTTAAAAATGCGAGGAAGAATGGAGCTGACTCGCAACTTTTTATTATAATTATCTAATATTTTTCGACAGAATAGTTAACCACAATTTTTCATGAAGTCAAGAGCAATCTTGTTAATTAAACGCGCACGACACAGGCCGGATGATGAGTTCTCTCGAGACCACTTTTCTGTTCCATACAACTAAATTAACTCAGGCAGGCTCCAAGTTTTAATCGATAGTTTATTAACGGTGCTGCTCTCAAAACCCTTCTTTCAAGAGGAATATTTTAACCTTTCTTCGATATTGGTTCCTGGAAAATTAAAAAAGTTCCTCAATGGTCTCAAAATGAACTTCATATTGAACGCATTGAGGCTCGATCATGCGCGGGCTGCTGTAAGAGCTTGAAAAATCGTAAATTTTACATAGAAAATTAGAATAGCAGTATTTTAGTGGTACTGAGTCTATCTAACGAAGCTATTGAAGGATTTAAATAGTTTAACGGAGTCGGTCAAGTGGTCATATTATTTGATTGATTACGAGGACGCGTTGAGCTGTATTGAGTAATTCAAGAAAAGAACTGATGCTAACCAGGCTACGTGAATAATAAACAATTGACAGGATACTCAATAATCAGCTTCAATGTTGCTCAGAGCATGAAGAAATAGGCACCTGTTGATCGTGCTGTTGGGGACTAATCAATAAATAGTATTCTCTGACCCCGAATACTTGACCAATGACCGAAAATGAAGGATGAATAAAAACTGATAAATTAGGAACTATAATAATAAATGAACGATAAATGCAAGAAAACAAATTACACAAATATAAACCGTGTCTCTTTCTAGCCCTTGCCTATTAATTCCTAATCATGTCCTAGGTTCGGAGCCCCGCTGAAAAAGCAAGAATAAAGACAAATTAAGGACATGAATTAAGGGAACACTAACAAATGAATACCTATAGCACACATAAATGAAAAACTAATATAAATAGTAATTTTCAATATCACCAGAAAAGCCACCACTCTATCAACACTGAAGATTACCACGATAAACTATGCAAGTACCAACCCCCATGATGGATCACATAACATTGACAAGGTACAGGGCGGGTCTACACGATGTCACGTAATAGTTAACTCAAAAAAACAAAATGACAAAACACATAAATTCATATCTTTGAAATTATTATATTTAAAGGCGGTCCCTAACAATGTTTTGAAGCATCTTATGCATTGGGAAATGATCGAACAGAGATCTTAGATATTTATTATAGTGGGTGGTCTCTAACGTATCTTATATCAAAAAATCCATTTGCGTCACGAATAAGCGACGATTAAAGATGAAACATAAGCAGAGTCATTAAAAAATTAGATCAACAACAACAAAAGATCAACAACTATTCTTCAGGATGGATAACAATGAAAACAGCAAACGGCAATTTTCTTGGTTTCATGAAATACCTTGGCTATCGCGGGCTCTATAGTTGACTGGACCAGCATTGATTCACAGGTTCAATTAATTTACGGAATCTCAATAAAATAAATAATGCAGTCGAACGCTCAGGTGATCAATGTATAACTTCGAGCGTATAAGGGTATTTAAATAAATCTGCATCAATGAAACATTCGGGATAGCACAGCCTGTCGGAGAATAAGCTTCCCAGCGACACACAATTGATTAACCCGCCTCTGACAGAGCATGACATTGCCAGTTAGTGAAATAGCCGCCATAACTACTCTTAAATAAAACTAATTTCTGATGTGACAAAACCAGAAAATTATACCTCGTTTGGCTATACCGCTTTATCATGAAGAAAAAGTGCTAAAAAAACATCTAGATATATCACATGTATAAAATGATTGCATTCGCCTCCATCACACCACAATGATGAATTTATGGCCAAGTGAACTTATCAAATAACCGGGCATCTGAAACTTCAAACTGAACCCAGAATTCCATGAATCCATTTTTCAGATCTAGTTTTATGTTACCAGCTTGCTGATCTATTCAACTTCACTTTTTCTCCTCGGTTGAACATTAAAAATTTCTAATCGCTATCATCCGATTAGTTCACGTCATTTAAATACAAATTGAGATGGTTCGTACCTTCATACCCGTCATAATATTATATGTTTATTATTTCCTTAAGTTGGAAAAAATGTTGTTCTAGACTGCTAAACAGAATCCGATTCATCACCACTTGCTTTAAAATCATACCTGTATCGTTAAAAGCCATCAATTACGTTAATGTTGAAATTACATTGCAATTATTAATTACATTTCAATCATAAAGATTTCAATTAATAATAGCTAGCAAAACATTTGTAGGAAAAGAAATGGCACATTGGAATTTGCAATTCCAATGTGCCGGAATTGCACATTGGAATTCGGTTTTGTTCATCGAAAATTTCCAGCAATAATAAAAATATACTACAAAAAATGTTAAATTATATCGCATGACTTCATGGCACATCCACTTGAACCCAGGCATGTATATTTGAGTCGGACATTAAATATTCATTTTATTTCTCCGGCTACCAAAGCTCACTTTGCAACTATAGTCTTGACTTGCTTCCTAAACTTTTATTCAAGTGCTTCGTCACTGGTCAGCAAATTTGAGCTCCGGTATCAATTAACTTTCTACAAGTAATTGAAAAGTTATTGATCTATTTCGTGTCAAAAGACCAAGTAAAAAGTGTCAATTGGGAGACATTAGAAGCTCTCTTGAAGGTGCCTACAATGCACGAGTCTAATGCATATTCTTCATATTATAAACAAATTCTGGAAACCTGTTCGCAGTATTCCTCTCAACTGGCGCTATTGACCGAAAGACAGGCAGGTGTACAAAGCCTGCCGGCATTCATCTGAGGAAGCTTGCCCTTATTGAGTTCCTCTCGAAAATCAGAAACTGAATGAAAATGAATCTCGGAAACCTAATATTCCTATATGCCGGTACACTCTATTTAATAGGTGACCAGCCAACACTCGACTGTCGAGTAACGCTTCTGTGCTGACGAATAGGTCATTGATATGTAACACATCGTACAATTTTGACTCTTAAGACACTGAAGTTCGCAGGCTACTACTCCAAAGTTGATGCGTCGATTTACGCGCAACATCCTCTCGATAAACGCAAAACAAGACATATGTATGAATGTAAAGAACTGTTAATAAGAATTGTTAGAATGGTCCGCCTGATACGATCAGGTAAGCAAGCAAAATGTTGGGGGACTAAAACTATCGTTAATGCTTTACTATAAAGGACTCGAGCGACAGTTCAATAAATTTATTAGAGTCATATCACTTTCGAAGCTATTGTTTTCAACTGTCCTGAATAATTAACCACAGCTGTGTAAATGAGGAACAAAAGCAGCCAAACCTTTTCAACAAAAGTGAATTATATCGCCATATTCCAGCTCCACTAGCACAAACAAAAAAATCGGCCACCTTACGTGTATATTCAGTCATAAAAATCAGTGGCGCTATCGGATACATATAAAATACCATTCATCAAAAAATACCATACCCAATTAAAGGTCAATGCGCAAAAATTTTTTACTGGTGCGAGAAAATTTTAGTTCGTACCAGAAAAATGATAAGCTGCGCTCAGATTCTGTAGTGCTTGCACCTCTTAACATCGTTTAACAGTTGAATTTGGCTGGCACTATCTTCGTTAGTCGCGTCCCATTATGCGATCTTAGACGACGTTGGTAGAAGCAGAAAATATGACTCAGTACTCACTGCAGTGAGTGACAGAGAGCGCATTTTCTCGTCGACGAAAACGTGAAGTCACGGACGGACAGACGGACGGACGGACATGGCGAGCACAATTAATAGTGCATTTTTCCATAAATGAGAAAATACGCTAAAAAAGCCGGGTTGTGAAAGGGTAACTGACCACTTTTGCCAATTATCAGCTTCACTGGTTGTAGAGTTGGTTGTTTATCCTGGTTGTTTATCCTGCACCACTAACCTCTTGTCGACTCTGAACGAATGGACCCGCCTGCTGGACGAAAGGGAGCCAGTAGATGCAGTGTACCTCGATTTTGCCAAGGCATTTGACAGTGTCCCACATGAGCGGTTGTTGCGTAAATTGAAGTCTTTGGGAATTGAGAGTAATGTTAGGCAGGTTATAGGTATGGTAAAGGTGGTGCACGCCACCCTTAATTCACTGTATAAATCAAAGCTGCTCCACCTATGGCGTCCGCCTATAGCCATCATAAAAACATAGGTGCTCCACTCTTAATTTTTATTTGGGTATAGCAGTGGCCGACTAGAAAATAAAAGTTTTATTTTTTTTTTTCAGTCAGTGACGTTCATATGACTTTGGGTGAAAACATATACGATGTTTTCTATAGTTCTTTTTATGAAGTTTTTTCTGCTTCTCCAGGAGTTAAAGTTAAAGTCAAGGAGTTACGTTAAAATTCCCGCAAGCAGCAGTCAAAATACTCGAGTCGGTACGATAATGGCAACAAGTGAAGTTAAAAAAACGCATGACGAATTTAAAAGAAAATCCTGAAAATGCTACAAAATTTTTGTGCTCTCTTCAGTATTTCAAGAACGTTATTTCTGTAGATTCTCGTTTTGTAAACATATTCCAACGGAGCAAACGACGTAGAATATATTGAATATAAGTGCGTCTTATGGAGCTCCCTTGAAATTGTTATAGCAGCGAAACTCCCTATGCTGAGTTATATCAGATTTAATTGGTGATATTTCCCACGCAATCATGCCTAAAGATTGTGTAATGCAATAATATAGATGTCTTAATATTTTACGAAAAGAATTTATTATAGTGTACAGGCTGTATTGACCTCAATGAGTTCGAAGTAATTTTTGCATAAAAAGAGTAGAAGCGTATTGCTAAGCGAAAATTATTCATTTAATCTCTGAAATTTATTTAGGGCCGTTGATGGAAGTTTTGCGGGGAATCCACCTTTTTCTCTTGCCATGGATCTGGCAAACCTGAGTACGGATACTTGAGACCTGTACCAAGTGAAAAATCGTCAGACATCCCGGAGGTCTTGGAATAACTTTATCATATGCCCAGAATTATTTTGTCTCTAAAATGCTACCTAATTTAGATTTTTCACTTCCCAGAAAGGGCTTGATAAATTCTTCCTATGACCATGACTTTTTCCAAAAAATTTCCAATAGAAGGTACCTTTTATGCCACCATTCATCCTGGCACCGATGAAGCCTGCTGAGCTGAAAGAGAACAGTTTTCACTTCACACTGATTCCTAGGGCACAACTCTAAAAAATTGTTGACGCAACGAAACTATTCCCAGCGCATTCTTTTTCAATACTGCAACGAACCTGAGACTTAGTACACTTTTTGGATAAATTGTTAAATCTATGAATATATCAAACGTATCAATCTAGTGCAATCGGTCGAAATTAGGGTTTGTCACGCAGTCTCGCCGAGATCAGAAAGCCTTGTTCTCAATAAAAGCCTCATTGGAGAAAAATTCTAAAGTATCTCAACATCTTTGAACTCCACTGAAGTAATCTAAGAGGCGGTCGAAACATGCATCTACCTGCAGCAGCTTCCACTTCCTGTGATCGACTTTGGATAATTTAATCCCAGTGGCCTATGCTGAATGATGGAGCATTAATTACTCATGAATGATTGGTAAAACGGCAATTTCTTCGATATTAACGCTGTACTTTATTCTTTGGCAAAACGCTATCATGCTGAATTTCAAGTTTTCTGAAAATGTACCGTGGGAAGATACAATTTTTTACTAATTATTTTTGCACATGAAAGATGACGGCATTTTCACTATCATCCCGGGCCCCGGTAGTGCGGTGGGGCACACAAAGTCTCAAGTGATCTTGTGTACACAGTACTAAAAAGAGTCCCACCCGCTGGGCTTGAACTCAAACCTTTAGAGTCGCAGCACCAAACATTCAGGGAACTTTGTACGCTAGCGTAATCCTCCTAACGGTTCCTCCGACCTTTCTATCAACCGACATATTGGTGAATGATCTTCAAATAATAAATACCCAGTACTTAAATTATTACTTATCGCCAATATCCCAGCTCCAGTGGCCAAGAAAGATCAGCCACCGAAACATGAATCGAAACATGAATCATTTATAAAATAAAACTAAATGCACGTAAAGTTCAGAGTTTCTCTCGAAAATGTGATAAATGAAGTCGGAATAATGATAGTAAATTAAAATAGATTTCTTAAAACGACACAATTTCAGGAATTTAATCAGTTAATGTCGTGAATATCGACTTTAAAACAAAGCGGGCATGAAGAAATCCTCTACGCATCTATGAATAAGACAACAAATATTGAACATATAGCCACTCGTGGCTTGAAGCGCTTGCATCCACACAGCAATTGGCAGCAAATAAGACAGGGACTTACTACACTCTAGGGACATCGTTGCTGAGACATATCGCTGCAATTAGAGCTCTCCTAATGGCCGTCTAATTCACAGACTCCTCATGAAAAATGCAGGAATCGAGGACTTGCTCGAATGATCTAGAATGCTCACTCAATGAGTGGAATTCAGTCTAAAATGCAAATAATTGTCGTTGAAATGCTGCAGGAATGAATTTTAAATAGGAGAAAGACTAAGTGAGAGTTGCAAAACGATAGCGGAAGTCGAAGCTGAATTTGTCAGGCAAGAAACAAAATTAATAAAACTCTTTCTGGAGTAATCGCGACATTTTCCCATTTAAAAAATTATCTTCAAAGGAATCTATCCCTTTACAAGGTTATTGTTCATAATTTTTATCTCTATTTCTCCTGCCCCAAAGCAATTACTTAACAGGTACCGCATTTATGAAATGTTCTCTGGAGATCATGACATGTGCACGAAGATAATTCATATATGATAAATCAGGGAAAAAACAAAATAACCCAGTTCTTTGTACGTCACCATCAACACGAGATTCTGTCGATACTTTGGCCTTCTGGGGCTGAAATTTTATACTTCTTGGTCATTGCTCTGACGAAGTAATATGTCTCGAATTACACAGTCCCAAATTACAGCGTTATCGGAGTTCTTGTGGCTCTTTACGGGTGGGGTTGGTTTCTGACCAACAGACTTAGTTATTAGTTCTCTCGTAGGTGTATAGAAGCTTCATCTTCAATCCTATAATTCATCTGCATCTGTTTCAGTGCCGTCATGCTTGACTGTTCGTAGACGGTGAGATGCTGAATACTTGGATTAAAATTTTATATTGCTCATCAAAATGTGAGGTCGTTTACACTCGATATGCGATGTGCATTATAACGATTGCACTGTTGAATATATCTTAAAATTATTAGGCACTGGAACCAATAGCCGGTGCACCTAAAAAATCGTTCACTGAGCTGAACTCTCAACGACGGACAACCAGTAATGCTGCGGCCTGCCGAAAAACTCTTCGCAAAACTGCGCTCAGAAAGACCGAGTTTAACCGCAAGACGCAACTGGAGCCTGAAATTGAAACTAACTTTAGCTGGCAACCTTCTATAGACAGACCGAGTGTCTCTTATCATGCTTATAAACGTTCAAAATTTGTTACACTTTCATTTTCAAGTCCAAAATTGTTAACAATCAACAGTCAACAAAATGATCAGAACTGAAACTTCGGTAAATTTTTTATTTAAGTACAGCTTAATACTCAACAAAACTTGTAGAAAATCATCAAATTGAATGTGAACTTTGTATGGGCACTGCGCATCGCTGAAGCAGAACCACCACCCAGGCCAGTTTTGCTAATATAATATTTGCTAATATAATAATATAATATATGCTAATATAATATAATATTTTGCTATACGATACACCAATGAGTCAACTGGATCATCTGCCAAGTGGATTCTGCGAGTCTAAGCACCCATTGTTAAGCCCAACCGTTTAACTAAGCACGGCATATCGATTCATCATTTATTCTTTATTCCACCCTTTGAGCTTAAGGGGACCTGCTACCCAAAATCTTGAATTTTGGCGTTTTGTGTTTTTGTGCTCATCTGATAGCTGGAATTCTGCTCTTTCCAATGGCACCACTGCCATCGCTGTACGTCAATATTTACATTAATGACGTCTCTTTAAAGGGAAGCGGGTGTGAGAGTTCTTTTAGTAATTAGATATAAAGTAATTAGCTGCTGAAATCTTTGAATATAGTTTCTACTTGAGTTGTGCTGCAGTTACATGCTTAGTCTCATCTTAAAGCTGACATTCTGAGCTTTCCAACGATACTACTGCCATCTATGTACGGCAATATTGACGCAGAAGGCCCGCCTTTATTTGGGGGCGGGGGGTGGAGTTCCTTAAGTAAATAGACCAGAGATAATTACAGCGGCAAGACTACATATTTGGGTGCATCTGGCATCTGAGCTCAGTTACCCTCCTAGCTTTGAACGGAGAGGTATGCTACAAGTTGCTGCTTGCATCCTTGAGTGGACTAAGCTACAGAAGCCTGTACTTTGGTATCCATGCTACATTGAGTGCCTATTTCGAGGCGCGCGAGACTTTGTCGCGTCGTCCTGAAAAGTTCTACTTATGCAACTTATTGTCACGGAAAACCTATCTCCTCCTACAGTTTTCAAGCTACAGCAATGAGAGTTATATCATTCGATTCGTAAAGACCATATCTATCGACCAACCCATTACTTTTTTGAATTTGTGCATGGTTCGTCTTAAATATGGGGGAGAAGGGGGGGAGGGGGTAAAAAAAGTGAAAAAATGAGAAAAACGCGCATAAAAAAAAAAACTATGAGGAAAATGAAAAAAGTGATGGGTTGGTCGATAGGTATGGTCTGTTCGAATCTAATGATATGTGTCTCGATATTGTCGGACGATATTTGTGGGGGGAGATAGATTTTCTATAGTACCCGTTTTTTTGTCCGTTTTCTATGAATATAACGTTTTCTATCAATTTTTTCAAAAAATTCATAGAAGTAAAATGTTATTATTTTTACATTTTACGTATGTATGTGAAGTTTCATGATGATCGGATAATAACTGTAGGAGTTATAGGCTATCTCCAATTTAGGGTAGCAGGTCCCCTTAACATGGTGTGCCTTATGCCCCTCTGGAGGATATTTGCACTGAACACCCTACCGGCAAGCATGACTTGTAATACATCATTTAGGTCCAATAACTAGGCCAACCCTTTTTTTCACTTCAGGCGATGAACCAATGAGCCATGAGCAAAAACCGCCGAACATTCAGTTCGTTACAAAAGAGCGGACGGGCAGTCAGGAGCGAAAAGATTGCACTATATATATATAGGTCATTCAGTGGGAAAAATTGTCTGGTAATGACAAATAACTCAGTAGATAACAGTTAGTTGCAGCTGCGCCGTGAAAGTGTCTCAGCGTTCTGCTCAGATATTCCTCATATTGTGATCTTACATGTGTCTAGATTTCCCCAATTGTGTTATTTTACAGCATTTTAACCGAGGCAAACGCACACGTATCGGAATGTCATGAAATTTTAAGCGTCGTGGGTCATGGGCGAGACGCCTTAGATCTCAACAGGCATCATCTGGGTGTTAGGTGGTGTAATAATGGCGACAATAGCGGAGACTTCGTTGCCACCACGTAGATTTTTCACGACCTTCGGTCCGTTAGTCCCACGCTTATCGCCCAATAACAGTCCTACCTCCTCGTGGCTATTTGTTGACATTAGTAAGCAAATTTCATACGAAACATCGTCAATTCATCGTCACTTTGCCAGCAGAACTATGCCAGGTCAGAAGATGTACCGCTATTTTGGTTTCCAAATGAAACATTGCACTGCATACAACAGTGATGTGTTCCCAGTGAGCTCCTTGGAGCGCAATGTATCGCTTCAGTTCCGCATGGAACCATTTGGAATCCTGGGAACGTGCCAGGAATGATCATTGCCTTTACAGATGTACTATCTATTAGGGAAATAAAATAATACTGGATGATTGAGCAAGAGCACTCAAGCACGATGTTATTTCCGTTTAACGTAGTTATATGTCATGATTGGCTTGCGTTTGATAGGCCTACATTTGAATTAAAACGTTTCATGCTGTCTCGAACATCAGAAGTAGTATTTTACCAAAAATTTAAGTGCATCGAAATGATTTTTCACGGAAGAACAATTTATTTTCTTTCTCTACTCGTTAAGTAGTTGCAATAATATTTTTTATTGCACACTGTAGTTTGCCTAAATATCAATAAGGCAAGATTTTTATAAGTGAAATAAACTAAAGAAAGGAACCCTTCTAACTTTTTCTTTACAAATAAAATGTAGTAAAATAAATCGTTTCCCTTTGAAAACGTTTTAGACTCACGCTTCACAGCCAGTTCAAAAGAGCAAGAGGTTCGAGATTGAAGTGTAATATACAAACACGCTAAACGGGCGAAGTAACGTAAATACCTGTCTATTATGAAACTAAAGCGGTTGATAACGACACACTTTGTTTAGACAAGGCTCTGCCTCTACGCTGAGTAGTGCCGCGTTCGATTGTAAAATTTTATGCTCCATCTTATGTGCTTCAAAATTAATTATCCTCGCAGCGTGGCACAAATTCAAACAAAAACCTTGTCTCAACATCGCCTATATATATAAGTTCTCATTGACTTGAAATAATTGTTAATCGAAAGGTAACTTTGACCGGATATCTATTCAGGTTTTAATCTGCTCCGTGCAAATTTGGTTGATCTATTGATTATTATATATTGATTATATACTGTCTACGTGAAATTTTGAACTGATTGGAAATCTGGTCTATAGAACTTCCAAATGAAATTAAAGTGAAGTTCAAATAATTTTTCTGTGTTTTTAAATTATTCAGTAATTCTGTGAAAACATTGTTTTCGTCACAAAAATTAAGTTAAGCTATTTTGAGGAAAATAAGCCCGTAGGCGATTTTGTAGAAAAATAGACGTAAACCCCACTACATTAAATATTCCGCGTGGGAACTTATACTGTGTGTGCGAACTGAATATAATACTTATTGATGAAATCCGAACGGGTTGTGGGAGTGAATCAGTACCTAGCATATTACGGTTATATTCATGTACCAAGAGATAACAAAATGTTGGCTGTGTAACATTAAAAATTCCTGAACTTCTTGAATTAATTATTGTTTCGTTTATTATTCAGCAATCCTGGAACTTGGGGAGTAAATTGGCTGTATGTAATCCTGATGCAATTGTTTCTGTGCACGATGCTTCACTAATTTGCTGTTCTCTTAAAGAAAATATTATTCAAAAGGACGTTGTACACCCTTGCGCATCGTGAGTTTACCCGTTTTCTTATTTGGAAGATATTGCTTGTAGTATACATAGTGTAGTGATATAGGCGTTAAATAATTGATCAAGTTTTGCCTGACGCCAGTTGTAATTTTCTTCACTTGTTTCCTTGTCGATAAACAAGTTATTTTTTTTGTACAAGTAAGGTCGAAACGTATGCATAGCTCTGCATAACTTTATCTAGTCAGTTCTTAAACGCGTTCACATAGTCGAATCATCAAAGTCGGAGCTCGATTTGCTCGTCGGTATACTCGGAGCGATATGCATAACTATTGTTTAAGCGTAATTCTTCGTTCTAACATTACATAACGAAGACACTGCAGCAATAACTTAACAATTCAGCACGTCGCATATTGATGATACACTGTTAGAAAAATGACCGTTAACGGTATTAGCGGCGTTTCAGTGGCCGGTCGGCACGTGAAAAGAAACACCGAGTTGCCGTTTTTATTCTAATTTAACACTAAAAATCCGTAAAACATGTGATAAAAAAGGCGAAACAGTTCATTTTCACGTGTCGACCGGCCACTAGAACGCCGGTGGGACCGTTTTTTCACCGTTTTTTTTCTAACAGTGTTATTGATTGCTTGGAGGACAGTTTTTCAATAATAATATCTTCACAATAAATCGTAAATATATAGCTTCGCCTGGCTCACTATTCACGCTAATTCCAATATATCTATTGCACTGAATACGACAACCAACCAGGCAACTCTAGAGCATCAACTATAAAATGTCTATTTACCTTCTCAGTTTCTTGCCTGACCGTTTCATTGCAGAAGCAAGAAATGATCTCCCCATTCAAAGACTTCTTGCGAAAGTATATAGGTAATTTTCTGAAGTCTCATCACATTTTACGTCTTGATAAAAAATTTCTGCAGCGTCAGAAGCTCCTGGCTGACAGGAAGTGTTTGAAAATTAAGAGTATTCCCGAGCCAGAAGGAATTTTTCTACTGATAGCGAAAAAGATGAAAAGAGTTGATAGTACTTAACGGTTAGCAAGCATTCAACATTATAGCTTCGTAAGGCGACCAAAAGAACTATGAGCAAAGGACAATATTTTAATCATTATGTGATTGCAGAGAAGACGAAGTATCAGCAGGACTCGAATCATAGCGCACGTTAGGCAATCGATGATCTAAACAAACGAAGTTTATTTGAGATAACCAATCGATGATCGATTTGCTGGCCAGATTCCGGATTTGGATACTCCAGGAGGAAGTTTAAGACTCAAGAAGGAAGAATTCCCTCGAATCAGCAAGTTTGGGGGCGACTTGAAATTGAAGTCGGATAGATATTTGGTTGCGATAAATTTCAGAACAAAACTTTTCGCGTGTGCAATGCTATTCATTTTTTGTTCTAATTTATCTATTTTTTTTAATTCATGCCCCCAATCCTGAATAATAGAGCTGTTAGCCATAAAATTTATGTTTTTCGGGATCATTTTGAATGAAAATAAGAAGTGTATATAAGTTCCATTGCGTTTTTTAAAGTCAAAGTTACTTAAACATTTTTTTTTCATTCGGTTGTTGTCGCAATTTATCTTCAGTTTCAACTGATATCTCTCCTTACACGTGGTAAATAAGTATACGAGGGAAACATGTATTGAATCTTAATCCTCAGTAGTTGTATTAAATATCATGTGTTTTCTGTCGTTCGACATTTCCATCATCCTTAACCTTAGAGACGGGTTCCTAAACAACCACAAACGTTATGAATGCTGAAGTATAAGTGACCTAAATATTTTGCTGAAGGACTACGTCTGCTGCAACTCTAGCACTATCTTGCAGGTTAGTACGCATAAAAGACACAGAGTTTTCGCGTATGTATTTCAAAACGGATGTGCGCAATGCATTGTCCGTGTTGATTGTTACGCCAAAAATAATAATTACTGATTTGCTTAAATTAATTCTATTCCCTAACAACTTTATCTATGATTTAAAAAATTCTATCATCCGTGAGCATTTGAGGATGGGGCAACTAAAATTAAATTAAAAAAAACATTTGGAACTTTGAAATTAAACTTCAATGAAGAAGCTGTTGATGTTTCGTTCGTTTTATCTTTAAACGATTTATGCAAGTTCGATGCGTGCCTACTAGAACGATTCAACTGTTAATTATTATTCCACAGTCCACTTAATTATTTTCGCGGTTTTCACAGATCCCTAATTATGAGATATACCATCATTTTAATGTTACTAAACGTTTTTCCCACGTTTTGGAGCATTTTTGTTCAAAGAAAACTTCTCGATAGTATATATATACCTGATATTTCAAAACGACTAAAACAATGTGTTCAAATATTCGTCACAAGCCGATTTTGGTTCTAGCATTGTTCTGCACGTGACATTTGTCGAATAGAACTATTATAACATCTGTGTATTTTGGAGAGCGTTGTTCCTCAGGATACCAAGAATAGGTGCTTAGTATTCAGAGACGAGCGGCAAGATGTTCTGAGCTTATTGTGCTGGAATGCTCCACTCAGTCTGCCTAGGAATTAGAGAAGTGAAGCAAAACCTTAACTTAATATGAAAGCGAAAAGTAAGCTCCAAACCTGTTATTTAATTCCGCTAAATACTTGAGCGATAGAACAGAAATTCGAGTTCAAAATATGAACGTAAGATCAGAGCGGTAAAACCATAAATGCATGATGCAGGAATTCGTAAAACCATGAAATGCAAGAATTCCTAAGATCCGAGTAGTAAAACCATAAATGCATGGATGCGAATTCTCTCAAGCCAAATTAATTGTAATTTTGTGTATCAAACAGTGAATTTTAGATTTCGTAGTAATATCGTGATTTTGAACCTAACATGAACGTTGATCCTCAATTGTATTTTATTAACTTGTGAATGAGACATTGAATTAACGAACAGAACTCCAACGATGGACAACGTATATGTGCTACGGTTATTATAACAAACTGAATGAACTTCCCATCAATACGGTGGACTTTCATAGCAACATCTGCTTTTCAAAGTGAAGATACCATTAATTTAACAATGTAAAAAGAAAACTGAATAAATTCAAGACATTGTTGGCATCCCTGCGGAGAATCATACAGAGTTCAAGCAACATTGTCGTGCCGGGTCAACTGCCTCAAAATAACTGTCTCGTTCGCTTAACTAAAGTGGCCTCTCAGCCATCCGTCTGAAGCCATTGACTGTCTCACTTTTATGTGCCAAGACAAACACGCTTCATTCCCTCAACTTGGGCTGAGACGCTCAAGGTTAGAAAATAGTTTAGTTTGAGCCACGAAATTGGTCACATACCAGAACTGAGAAAATTGTTGACGTGTTGCATGAAAGTTCTTATTTCTCAGTTACTTTTTAATTTAAATTCTGATCCGTCTTACTTACTTTTTTGGTTTATACAACATCAGGGATTAAACTGTGGCAGGATAAATTGTTAGAGTTCAGTTTTCTTTTCAGTTTAAAAATTGTAATAATGTTCAATTTCTTCATTTACAATCAAATTGAAGATTTGCCACCGAATCATCATTCAATAATTATTCCTCCAAACATCGAACAATTGGTAATGGATGGAGAACTTTTGGGACCAACGTTCGATTAATCGTGATGGCATAGATCGTAATCATGGGTTTTAAAATATTTAACCGAATACTTAAGCTTTTTCGAAGATCAGTAAATACATTAGAGGATTAATCTGTTCATAAATTGTTCCAGTTAATCGAGTAACGTTCGCAGACTGTGTTGGGATGTTGAAGAATTGAAATTAGGCCTCTCCCCAATTTAAATTTTCCAATAATTTACCCAAATTTTTCACGAGGCTGTGACTGAATCTGATACTCCACTTCACATTATTACTTTATTTAAATCCTATAATTTTTTTTTTTCCGAGGACGACAGTTTGCGGATGGCGGTGGATGAGTGGCGCAATGGGAACGCAGGTATTGCTTTGCCCGGGGACGCGAGTTTGTGCCGGCAGAGGACTTGGGATGGGCCTGTGGCCGCGGCCTCTGCGGCGCGGCTTTTGGAAGCGGCGGACCAAATATCCAGGGCTCGTCTACTTGCGGCGGCGAAGAGAGAGAGTGGCTTGTGGCTTCACGCTATTCCTTCGAATGCTCTTGGATCATGACGAAGCTTGACCAGCTGCTCTTTTTAAGCATATTACGCAGATTTGGCCTACCGGGCAATTGACTTCCAAAAGAGGCTGGTAAATAGAAGCAAAACACCCTACGTGGCCGACTTGCTCCTGATTCACCCCTAAGCCGAATATAGTTCCTCTAAAACGACCTTAATCGGCACGAAAATTTTTACAGGGATCGCACGTATCTCTCTTTGTCAAGAGATTGTTCGTTCTTTGCACAGGCACATCATTTTACTGCGTTGAATTTTCTCGCAAGTTTAGCTATTTCCCTTCTAAACAAAACGACGATATTGGCATCCAGTGACGCTCTCAAAACAAACGTTTTTCTTAACGCGAAAAAGTTTGTGTGTTTTGCGGCTCTTTGATAGAGGGAATTTGAACGAAGATCGACGAAGGGGAAACTTATCTCATGTGACTAGAGTTTACTCTTCGAAATGTGAGTTTTATAGAACATTTCACTGCCCTTTTAAACGCTTGACGAGAAGATCCTTCCCATTACAAAGTTTTTTTGGAAACGCTTCTAGAAAAGTTGTGATAATTGCTTAATCTTCAGCCAGGCAAATTTTCTGTCTAGGAATTTGAGGAACTGCAGTACATTTTTGACCAGTTCCGTATGTACTGGAATTTATTCTCGTAATTTGCTGAAGTTATAATGAATTTGAAATATTTGGATATGAGGTCTAACTCGAATGTTTTTTCCCTGCTTCTCAGATAGAGAAGAAGCAGTAAACCTATATAGCTCCCGAAACCTGACAGTGTTCGTTCAATTCATCGGGTTTTATCATATATCTATATTTTATCTAAAATCTTAGTAGTAAGTTTTGTTAAAAAAATATTGTGTTGTGTTATTTATCGAAACCAGTTAAGCTTATATCTAATCGAGTTGGCAGCGTCTGTATGTCCTGTTTAAGACATCATTTTCTGTATATATTTGCAGCGACAATTTTCGTGTGTCCGCCCAACGAGCTCCTTGTCATCCTAATTCACAATCACCACCACGAACATGAACGAAAAACTTCAGCACAAAATATTCTGCCAGAAGCACTCATGCATTCTTTGTTATAATCATCTACATCCCCAACTAGCCATACAAGGTCATTGTCACCGTAAAACAACAAGGAGATAAAGTTATTGTCATTTGGCTGCACAGATGCCAGCTCTCCAGTGAGATCGATGCCGTGAGGGATGACACATTTTGCCAAACTTTAGCGGTTACTTTTATGTGCCGAGGGTAACTCATATATTCTGAGGGCGTCGGCGGTCGTATAGTGCTCTAAAGTGGTCGCCGAGGGCACTTCTTTGATGAATTTTAAGCCGTTAGTCCACAGTGAAAATATTCAACGCCATCATGGCTGAATTTATCATGACTGTGCAATCGGTGCACGATTGCACTGACATCGGATGCATTCTTTGCAGCAATACTGTTCCGTTTCGCTTTTCCCACTGAGTTTTCGACAGACGCATTTGTATTTTTTCATTCATAATTTTATGACTCAAATACATATACTGACTTCATTATAATGACTAATGAGCTGATTTACTCTGTATTAATCACAAATACGCCTACATTCCGCTGCCTTCACCCCTATTGAAGTACTCAAAGTAACCTGAATATTGGCAGCTTTAACAGATGAAAGTCCATATGTCAGCGATGAACGTCAATGCGGCGCATCCAGCATAAATATGTCGAGCTTTTAGCGCAGTGCAGAGAAGCAAATGCGTCATAAATAAGTGCGTGGTTGAGAGTGGGTGTGTGATTCAACATCAACTGTGAGTGGTTTAACTGGAGTGGTGTGTGGGTCAATACGATCGCTGAGAGGTTTATTAGGAGCAGTGAGTGGTTGAATATAAGCTGTGTGTGATTTAAAAAGAGCGGTGTGATTTAACAGGAGCGGTACGGGCTTTAATAAAAGCTGTATGTGATTGAATACGAATGATGAGGTTCAATATGGGGTTAATATAAGAGCTGGATGATTTGATAGAAGCAATGGGATTTAATATGACCAATAATTAGGTGGTTTAATAAGAGCTGTGTGAGATTCAATAGGAGAGACTAAGAAGCTTAATAAAACAGGTGTGATTCGATAGGAGTAGAGCGATTTGATGAGAACGGTCTGATTAAATTAGAGCGTTGAGTGGTCTGAAAGGTATTGTGGGTGGTTCAAAAAGAATTTGAGTGTTCGGATCCGAGCCGATGGCGACAGGCTTGCTAAATGCCGTGCTATAAAGAATGTTTATGCTAAAAGATATACAGTCAATGAAAACGTGGATTATTATATGAGGTATTTGATCAGTGTAGAAGTGTAGAAGTTGATCAAGCTCAGCTGTGAGTTTTGGTGACGCGGATTTGAAGGTTGATGAGATCAGGCGCAGTGGCATGTAACAGAAGCAGTATTAATATAACACTATATTATTTTCATAAATTTATATTACAAAGTTGGTTTTAATTAATATGTTTCATGCTGAAATTAAGGTGCTTAGAATTTATTTAGGCAAAAGTAAGTCAATTTAATCAAATAAACAATTTTCGAGAAAAAAATCATGCGACTACTGTAATTTTCCGAGTACACTTTGCGCAAATTTGAATTTTTTTTTCTTTTCGAGCACGATGAAGTAAATCCGGGGATTTTATAAAATATGCGCTGCGTCATCCTTTTCTTACGGAATATTTGCGCTGTTCTTGCTTCATTGTGGTCGAGAAAACTTGCAGAATTTTTGCAGCATCACCAAGATATCCTTGGCGACCCTTCTTGATTTGCTGCCTGGTGGAGAGCAACGAATTTGGTGTTCTTCATCTATGAAAAAATCTGCGCATAGCCCTGCAGAAGAAAAAGATTTAAATTTTATCAGAATAGAAACTTTTGCTGAAATACGCCACCTTGACAAATCATTTTGAAGGCTTGAAAAAAACGGGGAAAACGGGAAGCCATAAGCTCACACTCCTTTTTTTCTCTTAAGTCATTTATGAAATCGTATACCTAATTTCCCGGTATGCTCTCTCTATCTTTTCTAGATCAATGCTTATTTGGAAAATGAGATAAATTATTGAAGTGTGAAAATAATAAAACTCGGAGGTACAATATTGGTAAGAAAAAAACACAGCTAAGAACACAAAATCGTTGTTTGAAAAAGGAATTCACAATCTATTACTTTTTTGGTAAATTAGAGACGAAAGTCTGAAATGTGTTTTTACACTGTGACATATAAAACTGAATAATAAACTATGAATGTATGAGCAGGAAATTTATGCTATTTCACTCGTATGCGCTGGATGAACAAATAAACTGAACTGAAAAATTACCATTTCATTCGAGGTAACGATTCGAGGGGAACGAATATATAGAAAAAGATTCAGATCACTCTTTTTTAAGGCAATCATCTATTTATTTTTCCAGAAAAATGCAACGTAATGAAGGTAAATAGAATAATTGGGAAGCCCAAGACAGCAATATTGTCGGCAAGTATTAGGCAAGGTGACTTGCATGGTTACGTCATTACTCATCCGTGGGTCTCATGTGACGTTGATGTGAGACTCGTTCTTTTTGATGACATTTTTGCTGTCACATTATCAGGTTTGTGACGCATCAAGACAAGACATTTATTACGACGCAACAGTCATTTTGACATCAACAGTATGATGACATGAGGCAAACGACTGTGGTGCACTGATAATTTATAGCTCAGTCAAACTTATGATCACAAAGTGTCGTCGTATTACAACTTTCTAAATGTTGGAAATTGAAAACCACAAATACTCCAACATTTACTGAAAATCTCAATATGATACTGCAACAATGAACGACACGGTGCATATCATGATATAGCATGGAGTATCGCCAGGTGCACATTATAATTCTGGAAAAATATCCGAGAAGAGACGAAGCACGGATTACGGAAAGTCGTGCATACGATAACAAATGACGAGGTGACAGTCACAAACATGCTCTCTAATTGACAGATGGCACGTGTGAAGCTCTGGCGCTGCTTTCATCTGGACGTTGCGTTCCTTCTTTCTACTTTAGGAAACAACATGAACACTAAACTTATGCTAATAATAAAAATCAAAGTTCATTAATGAAATGATTCATGGAAAACCATGATGTGTAATATTTTTTTTATATATTATAAAGACTTTAAGAAAATTGTGTAAATTTTTTTATATATTATAAAGACGTCAAGAAAGTGGTGTAATTTATACAATACATTTTATTTTACTACTCTATTGGAATATACCCACACAAAGGAGAATCATATATGGTTTTAACTTTGATCTCTGGGAACAACATTACAGGAAAAAAATTGTTTAAAACGATATGATTTTTCCAATCGCTTGATCAATCCAACCTTTTCAAATTCAGATACATTTTTGTCACTTTATATATGGGGCTTCAGGCAAATTGTTGAACACTGATCGACCTATTTCGTTTATCTAAGTAGAATATTCTAATAATGTGATGCTAAAAACTTCCCATTACAATGGCTTTGTATCTTTTTTCACAATCAAACACTTGATAATATTGATAAGATGAGAGTCAAGCGCGCATCAGTTTAAAATAATAAAGCCTATGGGATATTCATCAGTTGCTAATGCAAATCATTCGTAAATGATTCACACAATATTTTCGTGAAATTGTGCGGAAATTTCTTTTCTCTTTCAGTAAATGAAAATTTTTTGACAATGCGTAAAAACTCCATTTATATAATACATATTTTTAGGATAATCTGTGATATGCGGCATAAGTGAAGAAATTCCATAAAAAATATACTGATTGGTTTATTTCATATGCTTCAGCAACATCTTCATGACATAATTATCACTTCTAACACTTTTTCAAACACCACTCTTTGGACTACTCATATAACTCTCCTTTGACCACTCATTTTAACACACAAATAGCACTTCTAAGTCCACTCCACGTTATTCTACACCACTCCTCTCCCCACTCATGTTATTATATACCACCCCGCCGAGCATTCACGTTTTTCTACACCACTCCTCTCCCCACTCGTGTTATTATATACTCCTCCTCTACCCACTCACGTTATTCTACACCACTCCTTTACCCACTCACTTCATTTATATACCGTTTCTTTGACCACCCAAAGACTCAAAATGCTCAAATATTTACCCACTCATTAAAAAACATCGACACTGCGGCATAAACAGCTGATCGTTCACCGGCTTGTAGCTCTCAGGAATGGAGGTTAGGGACATTAAACTGGATTGCCTTTCTCCGTCGTGTCGCAAAATTCTCAACGTAGCCATCAGTCTCCAGCGGGGAATAAAAATAGCGAAAAATAAACAAATGATATTTTGGCCCTCGCAATGAGAGCGAGGGTGTTCTGCTACTCTGATGGAATTCAAAGCTTAACACGTTAACTTCGATAGCTTCATTTTGTACTATTATTTTATTTTTTTACATTTATTATACACAAATTGAGGAGTATCTACACACAAATTTGTGTAGATACACAAATTGAGGATTGATACAAATTGAGGATTGATATTAATTATAGTGAACTAGTATGGTTAAATCTATTTTGAAAAAAAGTGTCGAAATAATTTAAATGGGAGATATATGCTCTTTGCCATGGTTGCCAGATGGTCTTCTTTAATTTCTGGACAAATTCCACGATTTATTATTATTATTTTTTTTATTGCGTCGGCCGGCTAAAATTTATGATGACGGTACTTTCCTTATTAAATTTTAAAAAGTGCTAAAAATGGAAAATAGAATTTTTCCATTCTATTTTCCATTTTCCACTTCACTTACCTTGGCCTGGATACATCGCATCTATAGAGGTCTGACAATATTTCTACACTTGACGCACTAATAACAACAAGGAGATCACCACAATATTATTCGATGTCCGGTATATTGAACAACCTAAGCGAGCCCATAATAATTCTTGCAGTCTGAGAACCATACTCCGTTAAACATCGCTACTTCAGTGCCGCCTCTAATTAGTGTCGCATGTAGCGTTATTCTTCAATTTCTAATTGAATAAAAAATTGTGCAGTACTTCTTAGCCTGAGCTGTCATCCCTCAAAGTTTGCCTGCTGCTAAAAAAATTTATTGGCGGCAACTAAGCAACACCGTGTCACCCACAATGAATATATCTCGAGCAAAACTGTTTAGATAGTGAACCTATATATTATATCACTATTGCGCACTACAAGAAGGAAAAAATACAATCTGCAAATGATCCTCTTGCATTAACTTTGAAAAAAAGTAACAGCACAACAAAAATTTGATTCATTCAGAAGATTTCTGTCTGGCGTTTCAGAAAGACAGGATAGAAAGTCAAGAAACATTATTCAAGAGCTAGAATTTCTTTGTGAACTTTATGAGTCATTTTTCCAAAATATAGGAATTCCAATTTTAAAAATTATATTGATGGATATCGTTTAAGTCCATGCATCTTTTAAAAATCAGCGCTTCGATGCGAACAAAATAAGAGGGTTTTTATTCGTGAAGTATAAATGCTTCAAATAAATTCTGAAATACTCGAAAATTATTAGGAATGTATTAGATTATAAATCGTAAAATGTCATCCAAAATGAATGCCTTCTCATTTTGTACAACAAATGTATGCTACGTAGGCTGAGATCGTTCCCAATTAGACATGTGCGTGACCTGTACCAATATTGGAGTAACCCGGAACTGTTTTTTAAAGTTGTATGTTGTACAATTAAGGGCAGAAATTTTACACAAAAAGTGCTGAAGATTCTTCGAGAACATTTTTCCGACCCGCAATTTTGAACTCGACATGTATTTTAGGTTGAACTTTTCTTCCGTTTGGTAAGAAAACCAGCTAGTATTCAAGACATTGGTATATCTTGTGGGATTCAGTGCAAAGTTATTTGTATGTTGAATAAAATTTTGGACGAGTTAAATCTATGTGACATTTGAATAAAAATGCTAGAGGAAATCTATAACAATTTTCCATCAACACTTGCTCGGAAGGGCATTTATTTAAAACGTATAATAATTGTCATAAACTTCCATTCAGTGAATTTAATTGGCAAGTTACCTATCACCGCTACACTGTGTCTCCAGCAGTGAAGCATTTAATATGGTTGTACTTCGTTAGTTGATTTGAGTTACACAAATATGTTAAATAAGAATTCAATCGTTACTTCTCGGTTTTAGTTAGAAACTTGTTGATGCTCTGTGTCAGTTGCAATTCTGTGTGAATCATTCAGATACCAAAGTAGCCTGTCTAACTCAGTATACCAAATAAAATTATCTTGAATCGATATCAATATAGAACAAAAAATCTATAAGAAGATTGCCCACTATCGAGTGTCCCTTGCATCGCACAGCTATCGGAGCCGCATTATTTAGGATCAAAGCACTTCTCGTATCGCCACAAAAGACGCGAGCCGTGTAACACAGGCCTGATTTCTTTACCATTGGACGTTATTTACCTCATTACTGAGATTATTGGGAAAACTCAAGCGGCTTAGTGTTGAGAATTAGGAAGCTCAGAGTTTCATGAGCTAGGTTAGGCTTCACAATGTTTGTGGTCTGAGAATAAACGGACGCGGAAAGGAAAATAAGAAAAGAATAATGATATTATTGTGTTTGGAAAGGTCATGACCGAAACTAAGCAAAGGACATGACAGTTTTAGAAACAAATTTGCTGTGGCAGTAAGGAGGGTAGGGAACAATTAAATTGGAAACGCATGCATAAACCTAATGGTTTGGGACATTGCGGCGCACTGTTTTTGTGTTGGTGATGAGAGGGTTCTATCGCAGGGATTTCTGAGAAGTAAAAGTAGGTATTGTGACAGTTCAGTTCCGATAACTTGAGACAATTTTACAGGATTTGGATTCTATGGATGGAATTTAAAATGTCTCCTTGTTCTGCAGACTGGGATTAAAATTACTTGAGCATCAAATCGAATGAAGACCAGGAAGCGCATTTGCTTCGAGTTGCAAGAGTGAGAGCATGTTAGCTCAGCGCTTAGTGAGGCTATAGTAGCACTTGAGTGTAAACAAGCAGCGGGGCGTGGAGCGGGATGAAGCGAGACGCAACTTTGAAGCTACGGTGAAGTGAAGCTTTGAACATGAATGTCTCTAAATGACCCATTCAACGGCCAACCTATTGCAACCCAGTGGCCATATATCATGCTTTAATGTCTTATGTGACTTTAAGGAAAGTTGGCTTTATAAGGTTCTCATAAGGTGCATCATGATATCGAAATTTATCGTCATTCATATCGCATTGGCAATTTATGTGGCATGAAAAAATAATACTGCAATTTAGCATTTATTCTTGATGCGTCAGCGTTAATTAAAGTCATGGACGAAGAATTTATGTGTTTTGGTAATTGGACATCATTTGGATATCAAAGAGCATCATTTTTTTCTTTTACACATGTGTGAGAAAACCTCAAAACTCTGACGTTTGCATCAACCTAGTAATTAGAGACGGCTGTTCAACTCTATTTCGATTCTGAATGTATTCTGAGTCCATTAATAGAGATGGCCGTTTTCAAAACATTCTGATTCGACATGTTCGCTAAGGAATATTTTATTATGTATTTGTGTAGTTACATCGTTGTCGGGTTAAGCTCAATATTGCACAATCGGGGAGCTCTATTTATTAGTACGTGGTGGGAAACTTTTTTGTTGTAACATATTCCGCAGCTTCCAAATCGAATCACTGATATTGGTGTAAATGCTTAATGGAATATTAAAGGGGATGAGTGAGCACAGTGTTGAATTTAATTTCTGCATTCCTGTGAATAAACGTGTTGGAACAAAGAGATTTCACATTCAGAAGGCATCACGTGAAGAAACATCGCGCTAACACAATAAAATATTCTTTAAGTGGCAAGCTCCACCGTCAATAAAAGCGTGAAAGAAAGACCAGACATCCTTGTCACACGTGTCAGTCGTTATATATGCCTTAACATTGTATATCCAAACGTAAGTAAAATTCAAAATGCAAATAGTCATAATGTATCTATTCCGAGCTGGAGCAAATATGGCTGCAAGTTATTAGCATATTACGAAGTAGGAAGTAGTCTGTGCCAACTCCAGTCATTGCCGATTGGAGGTTGAATGGAAAAGAAGCATTGACTTTAAAATAATGAAATTACAACTAAAATTAATTCGGTGATTATTAATTTCTCTTGAATTTAGAAATCAGACATGAACGAGTCTATCTACAATATTACGGAAACCAAGGGATTGTTTATCCCTATCAAAGCTTGTTTCACAGGCTAGTACTTTATAATATATTAATAACCCAGCAATATAGTACCACGTCTTGATGCTGCTGTGGGCAATATTTTACGGCACTTTGATAACAACGTCGATCCTTTGCGCTGACTGTTGTACGCATTTGTGCCGGACGCTCTTTATTCACCAAGGATCCCGAGCATGAATAGCAACGTCAGGGCTGCTCGAAGGATGACCAGAAGGAGCAGAAATATTCTCCTATTGTGTCCCAAAGTGTGCTCTTTATTTTGAATATCCTGTATAACCGAGTGAAGGCGAATTGGCAGGAGGTATCTTAGCGGCTAGGGAGAATCCGAAAGTGGCGCTCCTTCGATTTTTTAAGTTCAGTTGGTGAAAAGATCGATCTTTACGAGGGTTGAAGGGATGAAAATTTTATGTAATATAAAGAGTAGCGAAAGATTTGAATAAGAAAGATGATGTACAAGTTAGTATAGGGAGAAGAAGTCAATCTTTACTCATTTGCCAAATACATGTCCCGTTGAGTCGCGTCATGACACGTCTTATTTATACAATTTACATTAATGAGAATTGCATTTCGTTACAGCTATTTCATGATGGCTTATTAAAGTCTTTAACTGTCATGCATTATTTCGTTCATACATTTACATTCAAATGAACCCCAGGTCCCAATTACGAAAACGGCCTTCATATTTCTCTTGTCCGCCATGCAGCCTGCTCCTCAAACCTGGCTATATATGATTTTTCAGGAGCTCTAACTCATCCTCTCTGTATGAACCACTCACATCGATGGCCTAGTACTTGCTTTTCAGAACCTTTTCCTCTCATCTACCTTATCAAATACTGTACTCCATGACCCTAAACCTCCACCAGGAACCGGTCACTCTCTTTCATGCACTACAACCGTTCACTCAAGTCTTCCAAACCTATATCGGAAACCAGTTTATCCCGCCCGCATACACTACAATCCTTTACTGAAGGGATCTAAACCTACATCAAGGGCCAGTGACTATTTCCTCATTCGCTAAAATCCTCTACTGAAGGAATCCAAACTTATATTAGAAACCAGTCACTCCCTCCATCATGTACTGCAGCCCTTCACTCAAAGACATCAAACCTACGTCAGATACCATTTACTCCCTCCATCATGTACTACAGCTTTTCACTTAAGGACATCAAACCTACATCAGAAACCATTTACTCCCTCCATCATGTAGTACAGCCCTATGCGCCATGGATTGAGGTCGATGAGACCCAGGTGGTTCTCGTACGTCCACTTCATTTGACGGCTGATGGAGCGCGCTGCTTCATTCCAATCAAAGACTCAAATGAAGAGCCCTTGATTACCTTCCAGCCTTCAGCCTGATGCTCGTCAGTCGTACGGTCCTCTTCCAGTGTCGTGATGCCTGCAACCGTGACAGTCGAAATCCCAAAGGTCAGTTATTGTGGATATCAATATCACTGAATGTCAATAAGTCTCGAGTGAGGTGATTTTGAAACTCGTGTGATCTGAAAACAAATGATACTTAGTGCAATAAAATATTCAATTCTAAGTGACTCTGTCCTATAAATTATCTACTAAAGAAATTAGGTAAGTTATTTTCAAACAATCAATAAATCTCTAGTCTGTTACTCGCTGTTGCCCATATTAACTACAAAACTCAGAGACTGCCTGGACTAAATTTTCCATCTCAACGATGCTAAAACACATTTCTTTTGCAGAGCCATTAAATGAATAAGAGTGACACTTGTACGCCAGTCAGGTTGGTAAAATATATTTTACACTTCTGAAAAAGTTCGATCAGCCTGCATCTGGACAGCTAGCCTACAGGAAATTCCCTCGTTTGCATTTCGTAAAGGCTCGCTAATTTGCCATCGCCCGCTAGAATTGACTCGTTCATTTTTGTCAGCTCGCCAATACTCCGGCGCTGCCGTGGCCACTGCGCGTAAAGTAAGCCCCCTGGGCGCATGCAAAGGAGTTGGGCGAAACTATCTGAAGTAAAACTTGGCACTCCTGACAATTTTTGGAGAAAGCTACGGTCGGCAGAAACTTTAAACAGTTTATTTTCATCATTTTAGAATCATCACTAAATTTTGATTTAAGTTAAAAGATTCTGAGTGTGTTTGAAGGCTCAACTAAAGTCCCAGGATCCAATTACCATAATGGATGTCGCCGACGAATAATATGTCAGTCATTTTTATTCATATTTAATAAAACTCGTGCACTTAGCAAACTACTCTTGGACTTCAGTTACATATCTGGGTTCACTTATTTAATCGTGTGATTTGAGCTCAAGGTAGTCATGAATGTAGCTAAGATTGCGACAGACTTTCCATGTATTGGAGATATATTCGTAATTAACAGTGGCTAGTGGATGAGAGTAATTGGCATAGCTTACACCGAAGTGCGAGTACCACATTTTATAAGGTAAGCAGCCGATGATTATGTGTGACTGGAAATTCGAGTAAAATTTGGAGCAAGCATTTTTGTGTCTGAACATTTTTCGTTTTTTCCCAAAATTGGCACGGGATTTCGATTTTAAGTTCGCATTTTGATTTAATTCTCCGAATTAATATTTTCAAATTCACAATTATGATCAGCAGCTAATAAATAATTTTTAGTTGAACGTAAATCATTTAACTGTAATATCGCTTCGGTTCAGTAAAAAATTCTTAGAGTACATTATATTTCCTTCATGAATGGTTTGTTAATTATATTACCTGTACTCAGACTTATGGCAACATTGACATTCTTTTCCACAATCACTGGCGACAGACATTGAGTGATGTTGCTGCCAGCCCTACATTAATTTAGTTTACGCTAATGAGACTTGCGGTGGAATAACTTGAATACAATATTGATATTGACTAGTTAATGGTAAAATCAATTACAAGTTGCTACCTCTCCACTTTGTGTCATTACATTTGTATATTTTAACGTAGATCCAGCAACCCCAGCTGAAATCCACGAGAAAAATGAATGTTTTAGATGATATATAGATCGTTCAGAGCGTGAAAATGCGCTATCTAAAGGACGAGTCAGCATGTGCCAGGTTCAAGGAAACTGGAAATGCTGTTATTCTGTTGGAATAAATTTTTATAAATATTGTTAAAAGACAAATATTCAATATATAGAACTTGGAAAACGACTTGTCTGCACCAAAAAAAATTTTTTGATTAAGTAAGTCCCTATTACAATATTACCAATCATGAATGGTATTTACAGTTCAGTGAGAGTTGGAGGTAAAATAAATGTTTTGGAGAGAGATATGCAATCAAAAAACTCGGAAATCCTACTGAAATTTTAAACTGGATGAAAATTAATAGCACTAGCCTCTAATCGAAGCAATGAAAAATTGAATATTTTTTACGGACAAGCCTGCGAATATTTGCGGATAATGGAAAATGTTTACGTAACATATGGTTTTTACGTAACATAAATTTTACGTAACATAAGGTTTTTCAATCAAGCTTCATATATTAAGATTAATCTGAATATATTTTGTTGCATAACACCTAGATGTTGAAAATAATGTTCAACAATTAATAACAATGATGCCATTTCATTGATTATATATTATTTTATGAAACGAATATCACAGAATGCTTCTGCGCGATATTGTCGCTGTTTGAAGTCTCTCTAATATTTGTTGTGTGACACATTGATTTGCATACACATGTCACTCGCACGCTTACCAAGTCACTGCTCACCGTAAGAGGGAAAATGACCTGTGAAAAAGATCGCAACGCTTGCACCTAAGCTGCATGGTCACCCGATTGAAATCAGCTTCTGGCCAGAAGCTGATTGGTCTATTGATCATCTATTATCTATCTATTCATCATCTATTTTCGTACCTTGTGATATCCCCAGGGTATAAAAAGGGTTGGGCAAAGCCGACTTCTTTCAAACTTGCCAGATACTTGGAAGCCGCACTTAATGGCCGAAGTGGACACAGAGCGGCTGATTTACGTCTAGGCAATATTTATCGTGGATTCGGGCCCGCATAAATATTGTGTTCTGGAATTTGGTGCCAGTGCAGGGCCGATGCAGCACCGAATCGGTGCCAGCAAGGTTGAATAGACATGCACGTCCAACAGAACGCAACATTTGCGCATATTCGTACCGCCATGACGGGTGAATTCTCCACAGACCGCATGTATGAGAGTTACATACGGCAGCGGCGGCCTAGGTTGACCCTGAGACGAAGATGCCTGAACGGCAATTAAAGATCACTGCGATAATTGGGACCTAGTAGAGTTAAAATGCAGACATACCGTTTTACATAGATATTTGTACATGGGGCAAGCAATATATTTATATATGTATACATTGCCAAGCTTTTAGTTAAGTATTTAGGAAAAAGTATTAATTCAAGTGAGAATATAATCGCAGTAATAAATCTCTTATCCAGTTATGTCGGTTAGTTCTCTCCGTACATAATTCAGTCACGCGACAAGAACCGATATTTACAGCAAATTTACTCGATCCCGCTTATTGTCATTTTTGCCATTCTGTTTGTGGTCCTATGTATGTGGTCGTATAATATATATGCATATTATATATACAATCAGTCTCAAAGTTGTCATTACTCGCCAAGGAGCTTGCAGTTCTGAGGTTAATGAACAATGACAATAAGCAGAGCTTAAACGCTTCCCTATATTCATTTTTATCGTTGCTTGTTACATCTGCCACCTAATAACAGCAGGATAAGTCGTCAGAGTAAAGCCTGACGACACTTAAAGATAATCATCACATTTTTAATCCGACTCCCGGAAATAGAACTTGGACACTACGGGAGTATCAATTATCGCTCGTAGACTTCAAGCGAGCTAATTGAAGACATTTTGATATTTATTATTAAATGTTTGAAGAATGAGAGTAGAGAACCGCATATATCTGTTCCTGACATGAACATTAGACGGGCTAATGAAAGGAAAATTTGGCTTTCATCAGTATTTAATTGAAAAATATAAGTAATAATGTCACTTGTTTGCTCGAATCGCAAATTCACTAAAAACTTAAAAGCAAAGAAAACTCCACAAAAATTCATAGTATCTTTAAAGAAAACGTTTCGGAGTCCAGCTCCATCGTCAGTTCGAAAATTCTAGAACACAGATAAATCAGTAATTAGTACAGTCATGATTGCAACAAAAAACCAAAGCTGTAAAACCTATCTATTTACAATTTCAAGCGGGTAAGAGCTAAAAGCTAAATTCAAACTAGGCCTCTATTTAAAAATATACAATGATTCTACAATGCTCAAATAAGAAACACCGGAACTGGAAGCTAAAACTTTGAAGTCACTGTCAGACACTGGAACATCGCACTGCTCGGCGTGAGCCCGCACAGCTGAATGAGGTGGGCGCGATAGTAAGTTACCAGTTCTACAACTCCTGCCCTTAGCTTTTAGCTCTTACCCGCTTGAAATTGTAAATAGATAGGTTTGACAGCTTAGGTTTTTTGTTGCAATCATGACTGTACTAATTACTGATTTATCTGTGTTCTAGAATTTTCGAACTGACGATGGAGCTGGACTCCGAAACATTTTCTTTAAAGATACTATGAATTTTTGTAGAGTTTTCTTTGCTTTTAAGTTTTTAGGTAATTGAAAAATAATTAACTTCAAGGCTACTGAAGACATTTAGTAACATCAATATGTGTTCTTGAGCTTTTATTTGTTCAAACAATAGGCTTTTAGCGGTATTCAAAACTTTATGATTGATCACCAGTTCAAAAATTTTTAAAGCATCACAATAATTAATTTTTTTAGGCGTTGCTTGGAAATTTTTATTTTCGGAATGCGAATGTCATACTGAGGCCACTTATACTAACAGCTGTGGAGTAAGTGATACTTTTCACAAATTTTGTTAATAAATCCTCCTCCAATTTATGCAAACCCTCATGATGATTAAGTTGTATTGTGTCAGTTAGAATACCGCCTTTGAGTGATTAAAAAAAATTGAGGTTGCCTCGTGTATTTTAAGAGGGCAATGCTATATAGCGTTCAGATCCGATCTAAAGAAAACAGCTCGAGGCTCGGCCGTCTCTTTGAGCGGCTTGGAATGCCTTTATAGCTTTCCGATACTCGCTGCTCGCATTACATTTTTTGCTTCCGAATGGCTGCTCAAAACGTCGTTACTCAACATGGATGCCGGAAAAATAAACTGCAATCTAACCGTGGGGAAGTGTACGGGTCTAAATTATATTGTAGTTTCCCGTTTATCGAATTTATTATTTTATCGAAGTATGTTGATGTACAAATTATACGTCACCCCAAATCAAAAATTTTGTTGACTACGTTATCGTCGGATGGTCATTCAATTATCGTTCTATGTTAACTCACGTTTTAGTCCATGTATGGTTGTGCCTTATCATATTTTAGGTCACCTCCTAACGCTGATATTTTTCTTTGACGAGCAGAACTTCAAATATTTACGCACCGCAAAAAGTCTACTTCCAAGTTTTGTTTCCATCTAATCCAAGTCCCTTTTTGATTTAATCCCAAACTGGTAACTAAATGATGTCTTTCAGACATTATTATAGTGAGTTGCATATAGGTAGACTATGCGATTAAATTCATATTCTTGATTACAAATGCATGTCTATAGAATGCACTGTGTGATGAATTGACACTCACAGACGGCTATGCAATAACGAAATCACAGAATAATAATAATCAACATGTGTCGCTTTTTCATGAAGACTACTAATCTGAAAGTATGTTATGTCCTAATATTTTTGTTTGTGATGCCTGCAATAAAAAATGGATTGTGCTTGGAATTGAATAACAACATAAAATTTTAACAGAACTGTATAAAAAAAACATAACAAAACAATTCTAACATAACAAAAACAATTGTTCTCACTACAAACGTTTCAACAACATTTTCTTGAAGCACCGACGATTTTTGTTTTAAATTGGCTCATGAAGGAAGATGAAACGATATCATGCATGCATGGTGAACCTCTAAAGGCTTTATCCCGATGAACGGATGCGGGGGCTAATGCGGAATCCGCAGGATTGGGGTTCTATATGAACGGATGCGGGGGCAAATGGCGGAATCCGCAGGATTGCGGTTCTATGTGAACGGATGCGGGGGCTAAAAAGAGCGGAATCTGCCGGATTGCGGTTCTATATGAACGAATGCGGGGGCTAAAATGGGCGGAATCTGCCGGATTGCGGTTCGCTGGCTGCATCGATCTTGGCCCAATCGCTCTGCAGCTGCCGGGCCAAGAAAAAGAAGTTTGGCCAAAATGTCGTGGCTTCCCATTGAATTTTTCCTTTATTTTTTCCGGAACTGAATTTTTTTCCCTATGTTTTTCGGGAACTGAAATCTTTTTCTTTTTTTTCGGGAATACAACTTTGTTAGTTGTATTCCAGGGTTGAATGGAATTATGATGGCACGCAAACGTTAGAATGTGCGTTGTGAATAAAAAATGGAACGAAAACATCTACAGGTTTTCGTGGTTTTTATCGATAAAGTTCTGAAATATATGCTATCATGAAATCTTTTAATTGACGTTCATATAATTAAATAAAAGCGAGAAATTAAATCTGAATATTTTACTGAATGTAAAAGTTCTCTCCAAATCACATCTGTGAAGTTAAGAATACAATTGAAGATTAGTGGTCAACGCTCATAAAATTTTCGTAATTAATGCTTGCACTCCATGAGAAATTTAGAGACTTCGTTACCAATTAAAAAATATAATTTAATAAATGCATACATTTGATAACGGAAATTTAATGCTTCTTGTAAAGTTTAAGCCCGACACAAAGCAAGGATTTCCGTGCTGCTTCTGTTGTTGGATTGTTGACTTACTTGATTGCGCGTGTTTCTTAAGAAGCAACCGTATAGACACACCTGGCTCGGCAGTGTTGACACAAATGGCAACGCTGGCGAGTGGCAACTTGAGTTAACGTTCTTTTTACTTGCCTACGTCACACATAGTTGACAGATAGTGCCTGCTTGGAAGGGTTCATTCCGTTCTCCACGAAGACTGACATTAATAACAACGCATTCGACATGCATGGAAATTATTGCATATTGACACATGAAAGGTTTTATCTTTTAACGCCTTATATGGCGTTCAGTTTGTTCTCGTAAAGTTGTTTGCACACCAATTTTCTCACAGTAATCAATTACGGATTTATTTTGTTTGACAAGACATCGAAAAATTACCTATCATATTAGATGATACAATTATTGGTGCAATTAAAAAGATGCGTTAGATATTTTGGGAAAGAATCTGCCATGAGTTGAGAGTTAGCTCGACCATGTGTACTTTTCAATGAATACGAGTCCTTACTTATAAATTTGCTGGTATACCGAACAAATGCAATTTGATTTTTTGATGTTGTAGGAAATTATTCAAGTTATTTTACTTAACGGACCACATCAACATGATGAAAAGACCTGCAAATGCAAAGGAAATTATTGACGGAAGTATGGCAGCTCAAGTAATGATAAGAACTTGAGGGTTACGAGGAGCAGCCATGATAGCCTCACACGAGAGTAATGCACGCTAAATTATATTAACTAGTCGTATTCTGGCATCGATTTTATTCAAAAAATTTAATTTTTCAGGCATGAAATAAAATTAAATATCTTGCATGTGATGGTTCGCCTGCACGTTGTGGGAGAGCATTATTAACCATCAGAGCAAAGTGCAGTAATTATCTCTGGAAAGTCCATAGAAGAAGGAGAAAAACTTTGAAATATGCTAGACTATAGATTCGGTAAGAAACTTTAGAAGAAGTCTCTTCAAGAAATTCGGACGAATTCCATTACAATGCTCAGTATAAATTCGTTATGAACGGCGAAAGTTTTGAAAGCTGCTACTTTCATATCATCTATCTACCTGTTTTTACTCACAATTTTTCACTATATGGGACAAGATTACCTCGAAAGTTTTGTAGCTGCTCTTTAATTCATGCCCGAAATAACACTTAAACTTTGCATTCGAATTATATGAGTAGTGAAACATTTTACAAGGCATTTATACTGTAAACCTTTTAAAACGTTAAAAGACTCTATCCTTTATATTGAAGGCCATGTGTATAATTATTGTACGATCGAAAATATTCACGTTAATCATAAATTAAATGAATTTAAATTTTATACAATCGAAACTCCCTGATATACGAAGTGAATAGCACGATAAAGAAAATGAACCACTGTCGCAAATAATACTCGGTAGGATCAATATTTATCTATCTATATCATTCATTTATAAATACAATGAATTTATAAACATTTTCTTAACGTATTTAATTTCATTCAATATTTAACTTATTTTTAACTTAACTTATTTTATTTCATTCAATGTTTACATTGACTATAAAACTTGTTGATTCATGAAAATGTTGGCTGCATCCCAAATGTCAGTAGATCTTGGCATTATTATAGACTTTTACAATAAATTTTGCACTACCCACGCTTGAAAATTCATTCGCCATGCAATTCAAAGAACCGTAAGCAACGCAATTGCGTTATACAGACAAACGTTTTATTTAATATATTCCCCGTATGGCTATCAGTTTTCTTGAACTGTATTTGTATTTTTCTTTACCTTTCGAGTCATCGGTATGGCTTCTTTGTCGTCAAACTTCTTGGTTCTGTTTCTTTTGAGGCCATTAGAAAGCCGATGGCCGGACGCCGCTTCTGATTAAATTTGTCCTTCGAGAACTGCATTGATTGGATTTCCGAAGTTTGCCCACGAGTAACGCCTGCAGTGAATTCAAATATACAAGCAAGGGCATTTTAATAATGATATTGAAAACAATGGAACTGAACAATGCGGATGATCCTATATACATTTACATTGAATAAAGATATTAGGCTTTAACATAAATTTAGAATGAAAATGTTAAAATTTAGATTGTTCAGAAAACAGCAATCAGAATGGTGTAATTTATGAAAGAAACAAAAATCTAACACTCTCTTCTGTTCTGAAGATTTCTCTTGTGAACTCACTGGATAAAAGGATTACTCTGCTCACTGCAAAAGACGTCGTGTACAGAAGCATTTAGCCTCCTCTAATCTTGCTCTAATGGGTGTCGTTAGTTCGTACAAGATTCGCACAAAATCCATTTCCAGAAAACTCACAAGAGCCGAGAAGAAATTCTCGCGAATTTAGATCAGGTTCAGGTCAGCAGCAGCAGAATTTCAGTAGTCTTCCTCTGGCTTGGTCTTAGTATCAAATTTCTGTGTATTAGGTATTAACGCTAAACTCAACCGGAATCCAATTTTTTATAGAATTAAAAACCAAATTTTACCTGCTTTGGAATGACACTGAAATGTAGGAATATTTTATGGTTGACTATTGATTACTTGCAATTACAAACACGCTCATCTCTCCAGCTATTTTGTTTTATTTATATATCACTACAGTGGAAGATTTTCGCTCAAATTTACCACTTATTTCAAAATAAATCATATTAATGTCTATTGCCCCCATAGGAGTTTTTACGATAATTGTAAAGGAAATAATTCGCTATAAATTCGGAAAATGAAATTCTAAATGCACAAAGTGAGTGTCAGAATATCGCACATCTGTAACTAAGGGTTTTTAACTTTTATATAGCAAGTGCAAAAATAACAATCTAACTTTACTGCAAGTTTACGGGACATTTATAACTCCCTTCCTAAAATACCTCGTGAATTCTTGGTATGTGGTTCGCTACCACTTCAATAATTATAATTTTATTAGTTTTGCTACAAGCATATTTTCATCGTTCATAAACTAAGAATTGTAAAAAATCTCAGATTTTCAAAAATGAAATCTAGTCAATAGAATTCTAGCTACGCCTTTTTAATTCAATAACAACATTTTATGTTCAATGAATTCGTAAACCTAAATGATTATTCAAATTTTGATTTTTGAGAAGGAGTAATAGAGCGTAATGCTTGTCTGTTAAATATTTGAAGCAGCATGGTGACAAAGGGGGAACGAAGACTCGCGAATTGAACTCCATAAAGCAGCTAGGTGTTCCTTGGAGAACAAACAATTATTTATTATATGGTGACGCAGAATCTAAATTCGACTCGTGAAGTTTCTCTCAAAATTAAAGTCTGAAGTAGCATGAGTTGTAAAAGTAGTAGATGTAACAATTTTTTGTGGAAGTTAACTTATTTTTACAACACTTCTCTTTGACTTCTCTTCTTGTTGTCTTTCTGCTACAAATCTTATAATCGATATTTAACACACTTCTACCTGTGACTGAATGAATAATTTTGAAAATTTGCAAAATTTTTATGTAATAAAAAATTGAAAACTCCTTTTTTTAATATTTGAAAATAAAATTGGAAATTCATTGTACATGAATGTAACATCAAAGACATTGGATTCTTTAGAAGTGTTGTCATTAAAAAGTAATTTTTAAACGCATTTTATTTGAATATTCATTCTTAATTTGCATGTCCTTCTTTCAGGTAATCTAAATACAATCACATCTATTTAAACATGAAATAACAGGTTTACGTTTACTCTATAATATAATGATAATATCAGACCCCAACATTTATTGGAATATACGAACTTTCCAATGAGCTTTCCAAAAATAAAGATTAAATATCATTTATTTCCTTCTATTATCATATTGATCGAGTTTAAATATAAATTAATTCCTCACAGTTATTTAGACGCAAGTTGAAATTTTTTAGTTATTCCTTTTCAATTCGTAAAGGAATATATTTTATTTCAAACCTGGCATCCTATACTATACGGGAGAATATTACTGTTGTTGCAGTCCACTAAATAATACCTCAGTTATAATAGTAATCGAAAGTTTTAAGTAGAAGGTAGCTCTTGATAACTCTGCTGTTTTTCCAGCACTTCAACGATGTTATTTGCTGCCTGTCTATGAACTCGTAAACTCAAACTGCAATGCACTGATGTATAAATTGACTCGTTGGCTTATGTGCCTACGTGAGGAGTGAGAATAATTAACTTCTAGTGTTCAGTAAATATGGCTATGTGTTTTGCTACTTTTACTAATGGCTGAAAAAATTTAAAAAAACGGTTATTCAGCACTGATATGAAGTTCAACACGTGACATCAAGTTACATTTGTAACGCGTATGATCAAATTAATGTATTCGAGCCGCTGTTTATCATAAGCACAGTATAGCAGGGCCGGCGTAGAAGATTAGGCCACGTCCGGCGTGTCACCGATACCTGGTATGTTCGGACGCAACGTCGCTCACTTATAGTACCCATATAATACGAATAATTTAGTCTAAATATTTATGAGCCCTCAGAGCTGAAAAGCTTCTAGGGGGAAAAACAACGATAAAACTGTACTAAAGGCTTGAATTAGGTTCAAGTCCGTTAATAAGAACCGCTGAACGTAACGATGTAGTGTCACGGAGGAATAGCGGATGAAATAAATATCTAAACTTTAAATGTATTTCCATAACCAATTAAATATTTTTGGACCACTATAGGGTTAGAAAAAATCTTCACTTCTTGGAATGAAAAAGTATACTTCTTCATCAGAAACTAATTGCACGTGGATATGTACGAGTATGTAGTTCTGGAGTACCTTAGAAGCGTAACTTCAAACAGGTACTGAAGTTAGTTTGGACCCTCCATTAGTCCACTTCGCGAGGCGCACCACGCAATGTTGCTGCATTTGTGCGATGAACGCTTGTGTCTTCATCTGAAGTTTGTTCTGGCGGCCCACGGCCGCTAGCAAACTTGGAATACCTTGGCCACCTGTTATTGCTTCTCATCTGCACCAACAACTGCTGCTCATCATCACAGAACCAAGTTAGTGACCTGGTTTAGCTTGGGGATGATGACCAATGGCTGTAGAACTATATAATTAACTGATATAATGACTTCCAAGAGCAGAAAATAAACCAGGGAACTGATCTAATTAACCTACTGACTAACCGGGCAAAACAACGTCATTGCAGCTGCCAAGGAGGTCCAGCCAATCAGAGTTAAGCCTTTACTGACTTGTATGCAAGTTTTTCGGTCCACCTGCATGCCTGGAGCCAGTGTCTGCAGGATATTTGATTAACCTTCACTTTATTGAAGCACAAGCCAGTAGGCTCCGATCGGTTTGAAATATCAAGCATTTTCTCCTACCGCATTCTCTTGAAATACTCTCATATTTTCCACTTTAGCTTGAGTCAACCATAGGCTAACTGTCTAATTACAATGAAAAGGCATGAGAAACTAACTCCCATTCCATTATAAATAGTAGGCTCAGATTGGGCTTTTATATTTGTGTCTTTGATTACTTCATATTTTAGAGGCATAAAAACAACAGTTACTATGATCTATAAATTTTTGTAAACTCTCCCTTGCCAACATTGCACAACAATACTCAACTATAATGATTGAGGAGAAATTTAAAATTTACGAGTTACCCATAGACGCAGCTGTTACCAGCCAAAAATATTCTGTTTAATAGTTCTCTTCTCTGGAAAAAGAGATCTGGAAATGTTAAATCAATATTTCTTTGTGAGAACGGGAGTCAATAAAATTTCAATCTGTGTGAAAGCCGGGAGTGGATGAACTTCTATGCGGTCGCTCGTTTCTCATGAATGAATTTGTGAATAATTCCTGTGCTTTTCCAATAACCATCTAAAAATATTGTTAAATTCTTGAAAAACCAGCTTCTGAGTCAACTAGAAATGAAAAAAAATTATTGAAACGAGAATAATTTTAAAATGAAAAAGAATGGGTCGAGTTTTAATGAATCGATCTGTTTTTCTGGGGGATAAAACCCAGCTGATTCCAATCTTCTACATAGAAACATTCATGAATAATGTCGGAACTCTACGGAATTAACTACAAATATTTAAATAACTCTCTTGTGATCAGTGGAATGTTGCAGCATAATATTCTGATTACGTGCTGTTAGGTAAGATAGAATGTGGGAAGCATTCCATACGGTTAATATTATGTTCTTTGTGTCCGCTGAAGCTGGTGCAAAAGATAACAGAAATGTTGGTGTTCAAAATGTACTCATGAAGATAATCAATAATTAATTTAAGAAATATTTGAAATTAATTTTTTAGCTGATTATTAGAAGCAAAAAAATAGTCTAAGCTACGTTGTCAAAAAATAAGCTTCTTGATTAATTCAAATTTACTATCAATATAATTTATCAAACTAATTCATAACCTTTTATAAACCGTGTTAACCTCGTCGTTATTTACGTAATTTAAACACGATTTTAGGAACCGACGTTAAGAGATATTATCAGGCACTTTTGAAATAGTGCATTACGATAATAAACAAAAACATGCAAATGACGTCGAAATTGAAATTTGTAGTCTATTATAACATCTTGACATTTCTTAGAACATTTAAAGTTATTTGAATATTAATGTCAATGCAACGAAGAAATTTAATGTTGTTAAATTTTTAAGGTAAATAGAATACATCAGCGCACCCATGGCCGGCAACAAGAAGGTAAGGAGGTGGTTGAAATTTTCCCGTATGTCTGGTTTAAGTGTGTCTGGTTGGAGTAATTTAATCTCGTTGATGAATTTTGAAGGTAAATAGAACACATCAGCGCACACATGGCCGGCAAAAAGAAGGTAAGGAGGTGGTTGAAATTTTCCCGACGCCCCTCCGATAAGAGGCCACCCGACAGCCCTCATTTGTGGCGCGATTTCTCCTCGGGATTTGAGGACGTTGCGCTAGGCTGCAAACGCCAACTTTTTTAGCACGCGGTCTAGAACTTTGATGAGTTTTTTTAGCGTTAAACTTTGAGAGACAGCAGCTCCATAAAGATGCGAGCGTTTTAATAAATGTTCATCCTTCATCATTTCAGACAGTACTCCAGAAAGTGAGAGAGAGAGAGAGGTGTGTGTGTATGGGAGAGATAAAGAGAGGACTAGGGAATCAGGACAAAGAGAAAAGGCCTAGTAATGAATCGGCTGGCATGAATGGAGAACCCGTGCACCTCTGGATTACACAAATTCCTATTAGTACTCCACAGATTTTACTCTCAAAACCATCCCAGAGTTTTTAGGTGGACTCTCAAGGCATAAGTAGCAGCAATTGCTGTCTGTATAAGATTTTATTATAAATTACATGACTTCCTTCTTTGATCAACGACATATCAGAGGCACGTGTTAGTGAAATCTGAATAATAAAGGCGAGGCAGGAATTCAAATATGATTCTGTCGACATGGAATCTTGGGTTGTCTTAATTATTCGATTTAAATTATTATTCCAAATTATTCTATTTATTTGAAGTTTTAGTTCTATTCAAATTTTTTAATAACTTGTTTGTTTGGACCACGTGGCATCTTCAACAATGCAATTTTCTTCTTTCAACAATCTATTATTATAGGAATTGCCAGAAAAGCTAGTTGAAGCATGCATAGATGTTCGGTAATATCATTGTACCCGTCAATATACAGTGATTGTATATCAAATGAATATAAAATTAGGTTCAGTTAAACTATTTTATGAATTAGTAAGTTTTTAATAGTGAGAAAAATAAATGGTAAACTCTTATTTTGATCATCAATTCATCAATTAAAAAATTACCATTGTTAAATTTAGTTCACATTATTAAAACAGTCCGTATGGTTGAACCTCCAACTGAGTTCAACGGCTATGTTAAATTTGAAGCAATATCGTATAATCTAAGTTGAAATGCTTCCCAATCTAAAAACCTATCTTCTCACGCTCTCCCGCTAGACCGAAGCAATCATTATGCGTCCTGAATATAAAATTTGCCCCTAGGGATTAAACTTGCACCAAACATGTCATCCATTGATATACATTTATTCCTAGTGCGCAAAGGCATTCTTGCGCATAGAATAGAAGAAATGCAATAGTTTGCAGTGATGTTTGTCAGGCTATCATAGGAAGACAAGTGTTATATAATTGTGAACTTATTCTTTCTAAGGGACAATTTCAAAAGGTTAATAGAATGCTGATAATTAAAAATATTTACGTAGCTTTAATTAAGATCTCGATAAAAAATATTATTTATTGCAAAAACTAGCTTATCACTGGACCTTTAGCTGAAACATATATTCTAACCGTGATAAAATACTCAATTTCAATTTCACTAATTAAAAATTGAATGCACAGCCACATATAATTCCTAATTCAAATACGACATGACGTTCAATAATTTCTGAAAAGGCAGTGACTCAAATTCGAAATTCGAAACTGCAATTTTAATTTAAAATTACATAGCAGGTTTTTTTTACTTTCGTTCGTTTGCCGCAGATAATCGGGTCAACATTTTGAGCAAAGTATAGTGAGCATGTGAGAGAGGCTTTCCTAGTCATTAAACGTTCAAAAGCTTATAATTCATGCGAAGAATTATTTTCAAAATTACTTTCACATCGCGTTATTGCCTTCGTTTAGTTGCCTCGTGTATCATAGATGTCTTATTCATTGAACTCGACTTGAAAAATAAGAGACAAATTTCATCTTTCCCTAACTGTAAAATATTCTTCCAGGGCAGTAAAAGAAACTCTTTTTATCGCATTTTCTAATTTATGGAAAAAAAGGCGCTATTGTGCTCGTCATGTCCGTCCGTCTGTAACTGTCCGTCCGTGACTTCACGTCACGGACGTACGAAAAAATGCGCTCTCTGTCACTCAGTGCAGTGAGTACTGATCTAATTTTTTCATTTAGTTACCAGACATAAGTGGCATTATTCACATTTAGGGCCGTACAAAATCTGCACTTTGATAAGCAGCAACCTTGATCGATGGCGCTGCTAGAGAGTTGACGGCATGAACCGCAGAAACCTTTTGCTTCTCGAACCTAAATCTTTTTCCTTTAACACACCATGGATTACTTTACCTGAAATCCCGAGCTCTTCAATTTACTCATAAACCCTGGAGCAGTTCACTTGTAAAGCTATAAACCTTTCACGTATAATCTTCAGGGCCTTCAGTTATAAAGCCCAAAGCCGTTCACTCACGCACCCAAAATCATTTCACTCATTAACCTCAAAGCTCCCACATATAAACCCCGATGTGTTATAAACCCAACAGCTTTTCACCTGTAAACCTTAACCCTAAATCCATTCACTTACAAATTCCATATAGCCTTTCACTAACATACCTCCAGGCGTTTCAGTTATAATACCGAAAAGCTTTACACTTACAAACCCCAAAATATTTCACTTACATACTCAAAGCCTAACACTTGCAAACCCCAAAGCTCTTCACTTATAAACTGCAAAAATTTTCACTCATAACCTCAAAGCCTTACACTTACAAACCCCAAAAGCCTTTCACTCATGAATACCAAAGCCTTTCACTATTCACCGTAGATTTCCCTGCAGTGCTCGTGTCGGAGTTTTGAGGCGTGCTCAGAGTGGTCGGTCAATTCGCCTGCAGTGTACACGGCAAGCTCTCAGTAGCAAGCTATGCCAAGGGAGTTAGAGAAATTTCAATTACTACATACTGCATCATTGTCGAAATGAGAATCTGATAATTATTTAACTGTTTGTTACTTAGATAAACAACGAAAGAATTGTGAATTGTGAGTTCTCAATTTAACTGTTCAAGTTAACTATTTACAAAGTAGGTAAGTTGGAGATGCATAATAAATGTCCAGTACTGCAACGTTTTATTCGTGTTCATCACTGAAACGCTGCGTAAAGTTAAATTTTTTTGGTTTAATACTCACAACAAATCATTATGAACGCCGGAATATTATAATGTCAGTGAAATTCTTAGATGGGTTCTTAGTCATACTATACAAATGAAATGAAATTATTAATGATGCGCGACCAGTGAAGTGCGAATCTCTAATTAATTAATCACTGCAAACTTCTGCGGCACAGGAAAAACAAAAAGTATTTGATCAAGTTGTTCTGCACACTAATTCTGCGGCCGTCAATAAAGTGAAACACTAAAACAAAGTTTTCGGGTAACGATTTCTTTGCAAGACTTTGCACAATTTGACGCAGGCTTGAGCTCCGCCTAATTTTTTCACTTTTTTATTTGTATCGTAAATAAGTCACCTTTTCAAAACACATCACGTGCATTACGATTTTTCAAGCAACTTTTGCCTCTCGCCAAGCCTCCTCATTCTTCCGTGCGCCTCCATGCTGAACAGTGCGACGTGGCTGTATCTGAGAGTGATTTCAGGATACTCGGTTCCACTTCTGGCTGCTCGGATTTGAGAATTTTGGAGTCTCTACATATCTTCAATGTTTATTTCGATATAATGTTAGGTCTTGTTTAGGTTTTATGTCTGTCTTTGAATTTTGACTTTTAAAGTGATTTTATTCATTTTTAGTTTAGTCGAACTGATGATGGAGCTGGACTCCGAAACGTTTTCAATATCGATATGGTGAATTTTCTTGGCGTTTTCTTTGCTTTTAAATTCCTTGTCAAGCAACTGTAAGTATATCGAACAAAATTGAGTTAGAGATTTACTGCCAAATTAACATGACTCGTTTATCAGTTTCATTAAGGTTGCTTTGGCAGGATTAATTGATCTGTAGCTCCATCCTAGCGGATAATCGGACTCCAATTAGCACCGTACGAAGCTAGGCTCTGCTGCCCTTTCCTAGTTGCGACTTTTATAAACTTTTATAAACGAGCAAATTCGCTTAACCCCACGAAGTGTTGCGCTCGAATTGTATTGTGCTGGGATTGATATTGTGTTGTGCTAGGCGTGATATTGTGTTGTGTTTGGCGTGATGTTATGTTGTGCTAAGCTGGACCTTGTGTTTTGCTTGGAGTGATTTTGTGCTGTGCAAAGCTTAATATTGTGTTTTCCTGAAAGTGATGTTGTGTTGTGCAAAGATTACTATTGTGTTTTACTGAACGTGACGTTGTGTTGTGATGAGTGTGATGTGTAATGCTATGTATGTTATTAAATTTGTGATATTAGTGCCATAAGTTGCGTCATGTATTACAGTGCGTTGCGCCGAGCGCGTGAGCGTGCTGAGTGAGAGTGGCACGCTATATTGTTGTGCGACAGTTAACATTTTCATGGTGTGGCATTATATGTCCATAGTGATTTGCAGTGATACATTTAATCCTGTCATATAAAATAAATAAAATGATGTGATGATTCCTAAACACGAACCTCACGAATGTAAAATTCACTCACGTCCATACGAACATAAAAGTTCCGGCCGCGCGTTGAATTTTCGCTGGAACACAAAGCACAGAAATGTACACTCCTTAGCGAAAGCAATGGCCACAAATACTCATTTCCGATAAACGCCAAACTCGCTACTACGCTTTCCTCCTAGAAAGCATATCTCACGAATGTGCGCTTCCGCACGGTGCAATATTTATGAATTTTATTTTTCAGCATAAACGCGGAAGTAACGAATATGCAATTTCGCAAACTCATATTACCGATTGTGTTCTTCTGCACTAACGCAAAACTCCCGCAATTGGACACTTCCATCCGAACGCAAAACTCACGATTGTATCCTGAACTAACGCGAAACTCCCGCTTGGACATTTCCACCCGAACGCAAACGCACGAGTGTGTCCCTCCTCTCGAACGTATAAGCCATGAATGTGTCCGCCGCACGCAGCTTCACTTAAACAAAGCCTATAAAGCGAGCATGGCAAGCGCAATTCAAAGAAGACAATGACAAAATTTTGTTGTAGAGCATCTAACTTCGCCAGCCTGGAGTTGGCCAATGACCACCAAATTAGAGCGGCGTCGAGCGGCGTGTTATAACAATGGTAACTGCTGGGTACACATGAGCGGTGATGTGTTGTTTGTGCTGTGCATCAGTTCGTTGTGTGCTGATGAGTTGTGTGCTGATGTATTGTGTAGTCCAGTTTTGGACGTGTCTTGTATATTGGGCGTGTCGTGTGTAGTGCGCTGATGTGTTATGTGTTGTATTCTGATGCTCTGTCTTCCTATGAGCTGAGGTTGTATGTTTTGTTACGTTTTTCTTATTATTTTAGCTCTGCGTTTTAATTATGGCTTTGTTATTGTTTCGTGTGTTTATGTCTTGTGTGATTCTGAGACTTATACAAAATGGCTCGTGTGTTGTGTGTTGATGAATTAATTGTGTATTAGTGTGACGAAGTTCACTCGTAAAAATTTTGGTTACACGAGTCTACATAATTGGTTCTTTATCATGCATGCCTTAAATGCCCGCTTGAAATCTGTTTGCATATATACGTGAGTTTTGCCACCAGTAGCATGTTCTAGTTTGTTTTGTTTGTTCGTCCAAAATGCTAGAAAAGCCTGCATGTTTTCACAAGGTGCATGCTTTAAGGGGAACATATATACACTTGCAGAGTTGTAATTAACATTTATGAGATTATTGAAAAAGTTTACGATAACGGTAAAGTTTTTGATGGGAATATAATCCCAGCAGGAACCTTAAAATGATTTACAGCAGAAACCTTGAATAATGAAATCGAACGATTAGTTTAAAGGACGCTTATTCTCGAAGAATATTCAAACCCATATTCATCAAAAATGACAATCATCTGTTATATCCGTCGTTTGTTATATACCATCAATATACCTTCTTCCATCTACGAGATCAAAGAAACTGCTAGTTAGAAGCTACTATAGCTTGTAATTGCATTAACTATTAGACCGTTATAGCTTGTACTAACAACACTCATAAGACCATTGTCGCTCGTACTAACATCACTTACGAGACCAATAAATTTCGTAATAACATCATTTATGAGACCATTTATGTTCAAACTACCATCATATACGAATCCATTTTGAGCTTGTAATAACAGCATTTACGGGACCAATTAAGCTCGTAGCTACTAGCATCACGTGTGAGACCATTAAACCTCGTACTAACATCACTTATGATTCCATTAAAGCTCGTACAATTATCACTTTCAATACCATTAAAGCTAGTACTAAAATCACTTACGAAACCGTTAAAGCTCGTACCAATATCACTTACGAGAGCATTAAAGCTCGTACTAATATGCGTTATGAGACCATTTAAAGCTCGTACAAACATAAGTTATGATACCATTAAAGCTCGTATTAAAGTCACTTACAATACCATCAAAGCTCGTACTAACATGCGTTATGAGACCATTTGAAGCTCGTACTAACATCACTTACAATACCATTAAAGCTCGTACTAACATAAGTTATGAGGTCATCAAAGCTCTTACTAACATCACTTACAATACCATTAAAGCTCGTACTAACATAAGTTATGAGACCATTAAAGCTCTTACTAACATCTCTTACGAGTTATATAGTTCCTCATGTATCTGCATCACTACAGGCTGGCGCGAGAGAGACGCTTGATGCTGAAGAGCGCGGGGCATCAGTAGTGCACGCCTGACCGCCGTCGTGGATGGGTGTGGTGCTTGTCTCTCTGGCCATCACCGGCCACCCATTGATGGCCGAGCCCATAAATCATGTTCTCTGAGACAAATATACGTCTATTACTTTGCAGTAACTCAAGCCACGAGCCGATACTGTGATTCGAGTTTATCCTTGGCTTCTTAAAATTATTTTGTGAATTGCGGTGTTGTGATTGTTTTTGTACAAAGTAGTGAGGGTAAATCTGTTAACTGATGACAGTTTCTGTGCTAATTGCATTAGGTCGAAGGCAATACTTGAATACTCTGTCTCAACTTGAATGCTCCGGATTACGTAATCCCCTGGACGGTTATAATATTAATGGATTTTTTCTTAATTTTCGTCGCAAGTTAGTTAACGTGAACGATATTTCAGCCAGTGATGAAAAAATTATCTGTAAAACAATATTTTTTTCAACGAGCGCGATAAAATTCTTCTTGATTTGTGTTAGAGAAACAATTGGCAATAAAGGAGAAATGTCGTGAATTAGGATAATTTAAGATTTCGTTCAAAATTAGTTCTATCACTAATCCATTACAAAGAAAAATCGTTTATGCGCTAATTTTATGTATAAAATTATATCCTCGTAAGTGACTTATCAGGAGTCTAATATAATTAATGGTCATCGAGTTTGACACAAATTCTGGAACGGAATAATTTCTTCTTTAGTGAGTATCAAAATATAAATATAAATAATTCACCGCTTGGAAAGTGTCATAATTTGAGTGTCACATTATGGCTATCGAAAACCCGCTGAAAATTGATATTTTTCCCAGTGGATATCACCGAAAAAAATTTTGATTCTCAGAATCCCATTGAATTTTCACTCACACTCGAACGCTACATTTGTTACATTTGTACAGGAATGTTATCATTATATTTATGCTATCGCTAAAACGCGTATTTTACCGTTATTTGTCGTTATTTTGACGCTCATTCGTGCTCTATTGTTCAATCAAGTTTGATGGTAATCATTTGTAAGCAAGCACTTACCTGCCGTTAAGAATATATATTTCTAAAAACTTTTGAAGTGCTTTTTTCAGTTAGAATCAATCACGTTACACTGCTGTATACTTTATTAAAATATAATTGGTCTCCTATAGTGAAATCCCAACTAGAATATTTCATTCAATCAGCAATTTACGTTGAATATCAGCGATTGAAACGGAATTTCGGGAAAAATATTACTAAGGTTTGTTGTCCGGGATTTGCCGTCCGAATTTTGCTCCATGGTAGAAATCCTCTTCTGATCGTCGGCGACCTGAGAACGTGATGGATTCGTTCCTCGTGAGATCCTCGACGAGTTCTTGCCACTGAAAACTTGATTTCATTTCTCATAAATTCCATCCATGAAGTTTTAGGCAAGTAATGAAAACATAAGAAAGATTTTCGGAGCACCGTGCAGTTTGACAAAATAAAACGATGTTAAGTTTTTCATCTGCTTTTATCTGTGAACAAAATGCCCAGCAGGCAATGTCAGGTTGAATCAACGTTGAAACAACATAACTCACAACGTCAAGACAACGTTGAATATTAGTTTAGAATGAATATTGAAGCAACGTCATTTTTTCAACCTCGTACATTTCGACGTTGTTTCAATGTTGAAATCGCGTAAAATTCTGACTTTAAAATCGCATTTATATCTTCGCTATCTTACCGTCAGATGTCAACGCGATTCTAGCGTAGAAACAACATCGAAATTATAGACGCTGAAAAATTGACGTAGGTTCAATTTTCATTCTAAACTAAAATTCAACGTTATTTCAACGTCGTGAGTTATATTGTATCAACGTCGATCCAACCTGACATTACCTGCTGGGTAAGCACTAAAAGAATTAAATTTCAATCGTGGGCACTCGAATTTGCTTATCATTCCATATATTTCTTTTAGGGAAGATAAAATTTCCACTAACACGAATACACCAATCAGTTATCACAGAGATTAATACCCTTACCACAGAGTATAAACAGATTTACAGTGATTTGTACGTACCAGTTCTTTGAATACAATTGGTCCAAACAAAATCGTGTACTGTTTGCTTCGTTTAAACTTCCTCCAATTCTCAGAGTTAGATAGAGTCCGTATTGAGCATCGTTGTTAACTGCTCCTCTGCTCGTAAGGCTGCATAATAGGAAACAAACTAGCACCCGCACACAATTTCCTTCAATTCAGCGAGCACCAAAATTTTTCTTCAGAGAATGCAAGGTTTCCCTTAAGAACACTCACAGAGTTCCGAATGATTGCAAATGCGGTTAAATATATTTCTGAATGACGCTTTTGAGCAATTTAAAAATTTCAGCATGAATTCTCTTCGCCGCAGCTCGAACATTGCCACTCTCCGCAGTTCCGGCGGAGATTTGCACAGGACGTAAGAGGCGTTGTTTATGTTACTAGAGTTTGCACAATAATTTCTTTCTCAACTTGTCATGAAGCGCGGCTGAACGACTTCTAACGCAGTGGAAACAACTGAAACAAGAGCTGCGGAGGCGGGAAAGCTGGATTGTCATGGAGCCTATTTCTACCTTTTCTTTCGACATGAGAAAAATCAATGAATATAAAAAATAGGATCCCTGCTGTAAGTTTCCAATTAACAAGAGAAAAATGACCAGGAAGCATAATTTGATTCATACGTTCTTTATATCTAATATAATTTTTCTTATTCATATATGAATTAAATTTTTGAAATTCCAACGGCGAAATAAAAGAAAGACCAAGGTCTTTCATCCTGGTTATATATTTGAATAATACATCGGAATAAATAACAGTTGGACATTTTGAAAATTTTCATCCCGGCTGCTGTTATTTACGTTCGAAAATTTGCATCCAAAGCCCAGAATCTCTTGTTGCGACTTTTTGAGTTCTCGTGGAGAACTGTGGAGCATTTCTTTGCTTGAGTGCATGTTTATCTTGTGTGTTGCCAACTGAAGGCTTTCGAGTGTATCGTGGCACTATGCATTGAGCTAGGCTGAGATACTGATGTACTTCCTTCAAAAATGGAAATACTTAAGTTATTCACAACATGTTTCCGGGAATTTGAATGGGCGTGAGATTTACACAAGGATTTATTCTGTAGTTACTATGGCGAAAATCTAAGAAAAGTTGCCGGTATAAATTTCATGGAGTATCTTACAATCCATATAGTTTAACGATTATCATGAATATTTTTCGATAATAATAATTTGGAATCATTTGCAATCATGGATAATTTGCAATCATGAACTTCTTAACTTATTGAGTATAAGAAGAAAATAGATAAAAACACTATAGATATATAATTACCAAGTCGAATTGTGAAAAATGGAAAATTTCATAGTAAAAAAATATTAATGTATAATATAGCATTCACAGGGAGTTGCAAGGGAAATGCGCACATCAACTGGGGTAGATATTGTCTTAGTAGTAGGTTTTAGTTCGTTACTGGCTCACGATTAACTTTGCTCAATATAAGGTATATGCTTTTTGCTGTAGTTTGGAAACTAGTCCAAATACTTTATTTCTTGTTATGTGTTCGATGATACGGATTCTATTTGATGTATTTCACAAGTGTGATCACAATTAATATTTTAACAACTTTTTCATTTTAGTTATTGGTATTAATTATTTGTGCTATAGAATTATAATTTCCTAATAAGAAAGACAAAAATTTTAATAAATCAAAATTTTGTTAGAAAACTGATTTAAGGGCAACAACACGCTCAGAGTGGAAGTTTATCCTGCCTGAGCTCTCGTCATTCCGTGTGAGTTGTAGTGGCATCGACTTATGTGAAGGCTCTGCTGTCGGTGTTCGGTTTCAGAAGCAACGCTTCACAACTGCAGCGTTATAGCAACAAAACTGCAGCGTTATAGTAACAAAACTGCAGCGTTATAGTAACAAAACTGCAGCGTTATAG
>NW_025943475.1:0-1523 GCF_000764305.2 Hyalella azteca | reverse complement strand
TTGCGTAATTCGGTAGGTGTGCAAATTTTTTTAGGCGCTGTTGCTCCTCTTGCACGTGCATGTTCGTAATTCAGTACGTACGTATGGAAGGGAATGGATTATTTCACCGCTTCTCTCTTCCGCGACGTAACTCTTGTGTCAGGCGTCAATATTAAGCGCCACCTGACTGATTATATATTTCTACCTGAACCTGGGGACCGGAATTCGTTTACTAAGTGCGTGAGAGATAAATAGGTCACCATCTGTCTGGAGGACTTTTCTTGATACGGGGTGGTAATGCACGAGAGTTATATTAATGGTATAGGGCTAAGACGTCGACCGTTAGGCCGGAGTAGCTTTAACGCGAGAGTACATTTCAGCGTACTTGTTAGTAACCGGGGCACTTGCTAAGGTTCCCAGCCCTTTTATAGAATCACGGCTTCCGCCCACTACTGAGGTCTTGATTTCGTTATCTCTCCGGAATGTTTTCCATGCTCACTCAGGTCTAATACTTTTCCATGAATCTCTACCACGTCTACGTACAATGAATAGGTAATTATTTGAAAATTTTGAGAGCTCATGAATACACTTGCCTGCAAAAGATATTCCATCATTAGTGGCGAGATCCAGTTAAGAGATTGTATTCTTTGTTGCGAGGTTACATTTTGCCGTGATTAAATTAAAAAATTGTGGTTCTTGATTCACTATCAATATATATTTTACTTATTCTCTGACACATTTTCTCCGGACAAATGTTATGAGGGAATTTGTATGTGGCGAAGCGCGATCAGTGCTCTGTATTGTCAAATACACGAGCCCCGGTCAGGATTATTTATTATCACTTCTAATTGGCACTATCAGCCTGTGTCAGCTAATTTCTTGGCGACATGACACAATTCGAGTGAATGGCTATAAGGTTTTGGGATAATATTCATGGGTGGCTTTTACCTGATTTTCAGTTTTGGGTTTGATCCTGTAGAAGCCTACGCTGTAAAGTAGAACTAACTAAAGTAGAACTGGAGGCCTTCGTTATCAAGACCTAGAGGACTCGTACTTTAAAGGCTCGATGCAAAAATATAATGTATTAGTGACGTACATGTTCTGGTTTAGAGTTGATCTCGCATTCATAAGTGATGAACTTAAACGACTGAAGCAGAAACTTCAATGCTGCCTTTTGATTGATGATTGATGTTCCTTCTAAGAATAATAATATGTAAAAAATAATAATATTTCATGATGCACATCTATCGCTTGTACAAAATGTAACTGCTGTTTCTTGAGTTTTTTTCAGCAGAAACTTTCCAGAAACTTTATGTTAACCATACCTAATGCAGCAATAGAATCAAAATCCATATTTTACCATTCATATTTCGGGATTAACTACCCATATCAACAACTTAAATGATCATTATGCAGCGAAGTGTGCCGGTCGCAGCAATACTGCTGAGCAAGATCGCGTTTGTAATGGCAAACTTTTCGCTACGCACGCCCTCTGCTAGCCTAGCGTCACATGAAAACCTCCACTACGTCAATACCACGTCCAT
>NW_025943474.1:0-381 GCF_000764305.2 Hyalella azteca | reverse complement strand
TATCCAACCACAACACAATGCGGATACACGTTTGTGTCTACGGTCAGTGTGATTACGTAATATGCATTGTCGTGCGTCCATATTTAAACTATTTTAGCTTTCTAAAAGTATGGCGCTGTCGGCGCACGGCGCATTTTTTTTACCGGCATAGTACGGCCCACCGCGCAGGTCATTAAAATGACAATATAAATTCCCGCGCACCTGGCACATCTTCCTGACCATGGCGGGGAGGGAGCAGACTGAGCAGGGGTCGTCGGCAGGGTCAGGGTTGGGATGGCGACCCGGGCCAGGGTTGGGATGGATACCCTGGGTCAGGAGGAGAAGGACGAAAAGGAAGAAAAGGTGAGAGAAGAGTATAGTGTGCCTCAGGAGAGATAGGCA
>NW_025943473.1:0-171394 GCF_000764305.2 Hyalella azteca | reverse complement strand
AACATTGAACCTTTCACTGAAATCGTTTCGGTACAAAATTCGCGAGATAAGTCAAACCGGCATAGTAAAAAGTGAGAAAGTTGGGACCCGCAAACACTACGTGCGTCCTCGATCACTGCCAGAACTCAACTCTCACTGCCAGAACTCATAACTCAACTGCCAGAAAGTTATGACTATTCATCCAGTTTCTGGACTTGTTTTTATAGTGCTTCAGCCCAATACAGGGTTTTTGGACCGAAAAGCACTTTTCAGACGATCAGAAGCCTTACAGTTACTTGGAATCGCGTGATAGTGAAGATACGTTCTCACCTCTGTGCTAATATCAGAATAGCAATCTATATGCCAATTCGTATCTATGAGCACAATTGATGATGTTTTTTTTCAACAGTTTTGTTTGGTGAAATGAGCGGATCCCACACAATGGCAGCAGGCATTTTGAGACAGAATTGTATGGAGGCGGGGCACAGGAAAAAGTATATTTGTCGTTTATTTGCTACCAACAATACAGTATGAACAGAGAACAGCTGAGTAAGATGTCAAACAATTCATTAAAAATCGCATAAAGCGTAAAAATAATCAGATTAGTAAAACTTTTTTTTTTGAAAACTAATATCCGCGCTAGGAAAATAATTTACATTCATAACATCATGATTGAATCACTAACGACCCTCTGCAGTCTGCAACAGACCACAGCGGCTAATGATATTGTGCGGTTTGTTTAGCATCAGAATGAATGACTAACATTCCATTCAAAGCATGACTCTCAATAAGATATCCCCTTAGATTGAGCTCGGCTAAATTCTTTGTAATCTCTGGAAATGATTGGTTCCAAGCCTTTCTTTCTTTGAGGATGTTTCAGGTTTCAAACCGCTATGAGAACGTCTAGTAAATAGCCTCAAATTTCGAGAGAGTAGGTCTAATCATAATCCTTACATTCTCGCAAAGAAATGACCTTTTTACAAATAATCTGCCTTCATTATATCGTAGTGGATATCACAGCGCTTCGACAAATCGCATTGGAGCGCAAGAATGTCTAAGAAGATCTTGACAGTTTTCTGAATTTAGCGATGGAAAGCAAAAGATGGCGAGTTACAGCTATGCAATATTCGTCATCCGCTGACAATTATTGGCTGTTAATTGGCTGGTGACCACAAAGCGTTGAATTAATTACAACAAAAAGACCGTAACAAAGAAGATTTCTATGAAGTCTATGAGCGCTGAATTTTTCTTCTCATACATCTCGAATGGTAATAAAATTTTTATTCAATTCCGAGTGGTACATAATTAAGAGACATACAGAAGAATTAGCGATATAATAGCACCTCTAAAAGAATAGAAAACGCGATTCTAAACCAAGTAAACATCCGTCGATGACGTCATAACAAATTGAAAATTTAATTTCCATGAGAGGCGAGAACAGTGTGCAAAAATATTGAAATTTGCCGATACGAAGAAATTAATCATGACAACGACTCCGAAGCTTAAATGAACTTGATTTTTTTAAACACGGCAGTCATTAAACATAAACTCAGCATAGACCCGCAAAAAAATGAGAAAATTTGAAACAGAACATACGGAGTTTAATTCTGAAACCTTAGGGCATTTTAAGAATTCTTCCCACTTGAAAACGGATTAAAGGGAGTAAAAGTAATTTCATTCTCTAGCTGTCCATAACAAATGTATTTAAACCATATCATTCAGTCCGTGATGCGGTAGCACTAGTCTCGCTAGTCGAATTGGAGACGTACCGAGAAATAACACAGTAAGTGTTCATGGCTGAATCTAGTACTGCACTTGTAGCTTCATTAAGCGCTCAGCTGGGGGCAAGTAGCGGGTAACGAATAGATCTATCTTAGTCCCACGCTTTTTAAGATTTCAAAGCTAATCTCAAGCACAAAACATCTAGACTAAAGTCTCACTTAACTATCAATTAACGAATAAATATTACACGCTGTTCATGATTGTTTCAGCTGCGTTGTTCCTTTCAGGTTGATTTCCTTCCATTTTACTTTGTTCAATCTTGCGTCGGATGAATTCTTTCCTTCTTTCTTTTTCCTGACGACCAAGTCGTTGATCCCTTGTGCGGTTTCTTCGGCGTTCATTTCGACCACCGTTTTGCCGGCTTTGCTTTTTAGTAGATCTATCTTGTACTTCTTCTACCTGATCATTAGACGGTTGTCCCATTCTGGATTTTTTGTTTTGCCGTTCTTGCTTCCTCTTCCTGCCCCGGCGGCCTTCACCTTCTCTTCCGGCGCCATTCCGACGTCTAACACCTCTGGATCCGTCATCGGACATTTCTTCAACCAGGTTGGAATTGGTGCGACTTCCGTTCCGTCGACGATCACCGCCACGTCGACCGCCGTTTCTGCCTTTCTGCCGACTACCGCTGGCGCGGGGCGTGTTCAGGATGACGCCGCTATGTGTGTCCGGTGTGAATAGAGATGGATCACTGCAGTCGAGACCCCCAAAAATACGAATCGCGTCACGGATGCTCTGTAGAAAAGAAGGCTACGTCAAATACAGGATCATAAGTGCCGACCAGATCGGTGAAAAGTATTGCATTAAAATGTTAAAAAATATAACTCAGTACTCACTGCAGTGAGTGACAGAGAGCGCATTTTCTCGTCGACGAAAACTTGAGGTCACGGACGGACGGACAGACACGACAGACAGACAAAAGGACATGGTGAGCACAATGGTGCATTTTATTCATAAATGAGAAAATGCGCTAAAAAGTGATGAACTGGTTATGACAAAATTTCATAACAAAATGTGTAGCTAACACGAGAGTAAAATAAAATTAAATTTTCGATATCACGAAACTATGCATTCCGCGAAATATCGCATTAAAGAGCATGTACACTTATTTCTGAGGCTCTTGAGTTTCTTGAATCGGGAAGTGGAGACTTCCAAGTAGTGTAGTTTATGTTACTATTGATAGAGTTGCACAATATTAGAAGGCCATATATTATTTGTCTTCATATAGTTTGCTTAAAACCAGTACTTTATCTTAATGAACATATGACTTGGAATGTATTACTGAAAAAAGGTGATCAGGGGTAGTATTTTCCCTGCTTGCTGTGATAGAGGCGAGTTTAACGTTCACTACCGGTACGCAAACATATCCATAGCTGCAACTAAAAATATATATCAACAAATTAACTTCATCGTGTTTCGTAGCAATTTTACGGAAAAAGCCGAGGATTTTAAACAAGAAACTCACTTTCTGACGAAGCCACGGCAGGACAAATGTCGGCACGAGGCCCTCGGTGGAGTTAACGCCCATGATGAGGTATCGCTTCACGCTCACGTCGCTGAGGACTTGAGAGCAACACGTGAGCGTGGCGGGCGGGACGGTGAGACGAGGTTTGCGTAGCGCCCTGCGCTCAGATCTCACCTCACTTCGCTGGTCAGTCGTGGACGGCACTACATCACGAAAATATAAAAAAATATAACTCAGTAGTCACTACAGTGAGTGACAGAGAGCGCATTTTCTCGTCGTCGAAAACGTGAAGTCACGGACGGACTGACATGGTAAGCACAATAGCGCCTTTTTTCCATAAATGAGAAAATGCGCTAAAAATGGTTGAAAATACTTATTTGTATCAGGAAGTATGACACAAGAATGCAAATTGGTGTACAAAAACAGTCATGGATCTGTTTGCTTCTAAAATGCGAACAGAAAATTTATCTTAAAAATGAAATAATTCGATGACGAATAAGCAATGTAAACTACCTATAGCAACTTCAAAACAGATTTTATGGAAAAATGAGAATTAGCTGCTAATATTTGCGAGAGATTTATAGCAGTTACTGATAACAATAAGGGTGCACATAAATAATCGCTTTTAAAAATTGTAGTGCACTCAGGTAGTTATTGATAAAAATGTGAATGCGCACAAATAGTTACTCATCAACTTATCAAATGTAGGAGTGCATATAAGTTGCAGATCAAATGAACACTTTTTATATGCTCGCAGTCGCTGATTTAAATCAGAACACACGTTAAACTTTTAATTAAAATACCTGTAAAAAAATCAACAGCCATCTACCAAAATACTCGAGCACACAGTGTGTACTCGCAAAAAAAATCCTCACAGATCAAAGTTTAAGTGTATGCAAGTAGCCTCTGCATTAAATAGCAGCACACATAGCACCAATGATAAAAATACTGGTGCATATCAAAGCGAATCATAGAAAACACAAGCACACATCAATTACCTCCGATCCAAGTAGTGGTGGCTACTGATTGATATAGGGATGCATATCAGTAGCTAATAAATACAACAGCACAAAATAACAGCCGCCGATTAAAATATTAGTGTAAACGATTACCTTTTCTGACCAAATTGGCAACTTACGTATAATTATAAACTAGATCTGAGTGTGATACGTACGAGTACATTCAAGTAGCAATTAATTAAAAAAGTGAGCTAATAATTAGGAACTAATAATATTCGCAATGATAACCTGGTTGGCATGGAAAGTTACTTTGAGCAAACCAAAGCTTTGAAACGATGATATAAGAAACCAAGATCACGGTAAAGCGTCTTACCTGTTCTACTGCCTCGGTCAATCATAAGTGATAACATCTCAGTTGTAAGCTTGAACTCTGCTAGCAGCTTCATTGACGAATATTCAGCTGCCACGTCCCAGCACTAAGCAATTAGATTCACATTAAGATTCAGAGCTCGATGCAAAACTCACTTGGTTTGTAAACCCGCGCGTTGCGGACAATGATTTTGTTGCCTCGGACGCCTTTTACTTGCGCGCGTAACACTGCACAGAAAGATTAATTTAAACATTTTATCTCGAATTCCTGGTATGAACAAGTAAAATCATGTAATGCGTGGAACAAAACATAGCAAATGTCAGGTTCAGAAGAGGCAAAATGTGACTAGCGAGTCTCCTCCTATTACCTCAGTCCAGTAAATCTTAAGGAAATTGATCGGGTTATTCAAGTTAAATCATCTGTCTACTGTAAGTAAGAAGTTGCAATACTGAGTGACGAGTGACGGCGAGGGAGTGAAAGATATTGAACTTTTGGGATCAAAGAAGAAATTTTCAGTAACACTTTCAATTACAATCGTTGATAATGAGGCCTGAAGCCCACTCATGCCACGGTGAAAAATTACAAACGTGACTGATGAGTCACATTTTTTTACCGGCAAAGATTGATTTTGGTTTGTATATATGCGTCAAAGACTAAAGATTTGTAAATTTCGTGTAAAATCTTTAAAGTGACATAGTCGAGCTGGTAATTTAACAAATTAATTTACATAAGTTCCGAATTTATTTGGGATAAAAAGTTTATCAAAGTTATTCAAAGTTTTCCGAATTTATTGGGGATATTTTTAATTTAGAGATTTGTAAATTGAAGTTAATATCATATTTTTGCTCCTAACTTGCATTATAAGGATAGAAATTACTTTCAAAACCAATTACTTGAAATTTCTAAGCACTACTCGCGTTCCACACGAAAAGATCACAAAAAATGCACTCATAAGATGCAGGGGAGTGACTTCAGACAACCTCTCATGGTAGCTGGCTTTTGCGTTCCGCATAAATGCGGGCGAGATAGCTAGGTTAATTCGAAATTTTGCATGGGCTAGACAGACAATAAAGAAAAAGAACGAGTGACAAGAAAGATCGACCAGCATCATGATCGAATGAGACGGCAAATCTGGAACCGGTTGAAGGCACCGCCTCGTATCTCATCCGTGGACGGCTGAGATCACATTTTCCATGCGTGTATAAGTGATCGTCAAACAATAAGAACAGCGGAAATGATTAAATCTTTATATGGGCAAACCTTGACAAGAATCCATATCATCAACAGTTTTCAACATTTCATCAATTAAAGTTGAAACCAGAAAATTTTAAAAATGAAACCAGAATATTTTAACAAATAAGCCGATTTTGCCTCAGCGAGACTTTAAACAAAATAATGAAAAAATAAGAAGCATTCAACGTCATATTTTAGCGATTCACGTATCTCGTGAATCAGGTTCACAAACGAGAAGGGTCGTTTTCATTAAGGCAAGTGCCTCTATGTTTAGTTAGTCTGTATTAGTCTATTTAGTTCCAAGGCTAACATTCTCGGTCCGCCTGTCAGTTAAGCTTGTCGCTCTGTGAAGTCCAGCTGAGGACGGATGAGCCCTTATCAAACAGTAACGCCTCCACCAGAACAGCCTAGCTTTGCTCGAAGCTAGGCCTAAAATAAAGCATTGTTCCGGTACTCAATTTCTAGAGAAAAAACAATAAATTGATTAACAGTCATAAATTGTGGTTGTCCTCATGTGGAAAACCAAACGTACAATTTTTAGATTGAAAAATCAGACGAACAATTTTTAGATTAAAAAACCAAACGAACCACTTTTGGGAGTCGAAACGATAAATTTTTAGATTACCATTAGTTAATTTTCAGCAACGAATAATTCATCAACGATATTCAACTCACCAAAGTCAGCGCGACAGAAGTTATCGAGAATGTTTTCATATGTTGGGACGGGCTGGCATATCTCGCACTCGTTTCCACTAGCTGAAAAACACACAAGATAATGAAGGTGTAAAAAAACAAGGGAAATGCCTTAGTCCAGCACACGAGACAGAGTTTCGTATAGACAAATATATTTATTTATTACAACACTTCTCTTTAACTTCACTTCTTTCCTGTTTGTTTGTTTGTTTGTCTGTCTGCTACAAATCTTGTATTCGAAATTTAATACACTTCTACTTGTCCTATCGATCTGAAATTTTGCACACTTGTGTAAAGTTGGAGACAATGCATGAATCAAATGAGAAAATAAATGATTTTAAAAGTTGAAATTTTTTTTTCAATATTAAAAAACTTGAAAAAATAATTTTGTCAGCTACAAATCTTATAACTGATATTTGACAGACTTTTACCTGTCTAATTGATCTGAAATTTTGCACACTTGTATGAAGTAAGAGGCAATGCATGAATCAATTAATAGAATAATTAATTTTGAAAAAAATTATACATTAAAAAACTTATATATTAAAAAAATTGAAAAACTAATTTTTTAATTCGAAAATTAAATGAGAAATTCATTGTTCATCTGTAAGATTGGAGACACTGGATTCTTTGGAAGTGTTGTCTTTAAAAAGTAATTTTTAAACCCATATCATTTTTACAATGTAATATTGCACCAAACTCATTGACGATAGAGAGAACTTCAATTCAGCAGTGATTTCAGCCGTTCATATCGAAGGGCAATGAGAAATGTTATAGATAATTAAAAAGAATCGTTGTATAATGTGCGGAAATGAACTACACTTATGGGAAAAGGAAGACATATAGGATCAAACGTAAGCATTTCACTACTTAAAACAATACTGGCACAACATAATAGGAGCAGGCGGAGGGTCGTGCTTCAGGGGAAGCGACTCCGATTTTTAATGAGTGCCCTGAAATAAAATAATCATGGGTATAATAAGGAAAATGAATCAGTGTGGGGCAAATGACAAGCAAGGGCGAGCAACCAAGCAAAGACCAGGTGATGAAAAAGTTGAATTTTATGTCGGTAATTATGAAAGAAGATTTTACGAAACGGAAAAAATAGGCACCAGAATGCGGTAGAAAAATTTGAGAATACAGCCCGGGCGGGTATATTGATCTTGAGATTTATTTACAGCTCAACTGGAAGGTCTAAGGAGATGCGGTGAGTTGGCAGGCATCCAAATTTTGCACCTTGCCGTGATCAATACAGACCTCAGCCTCGGCAAGAACAGTTAGCAGCACTACACCTGGATACTCATGCTTCAGAAGAAAATTCGACAATATCTAAGAATTATTTTTGAATTTGATATTTCGTGAATGCCCGTTAATGGAGTCTAAAATTCAGTAAACTAAATCCAAAATTTACACAAAAATTTGAAAAAAAATGAATCTGGATGAAGAACATCTTTAGTTTAAATTTAGAAGAAGTTAAGGCTATAGAAATCAGTTGGATTGATAATTTTATAGGAAATTTAAGATTGGCCTCGAGGGAATGATGCGCAGAGCATCATCAGTTGAATTGTTTCGTTGAACATCATAAATATTACTAGTAGGTACATGAATGGCTTCGAAAAGTAAACCCAATTTAACTATTTTTTGTTCGTGAGTCTCCTCGCAAAAAAATTCATACTATTCATAAAACCATTTCCATAAAACCATGCAAACTATTCACACTATAAGAAGCGTCGAAGATGCTGCGTGCGAAGACGTGTTACTCATCCCGTTTCAATTTAACTCCTAATTTAAAAGCGTTTGTACCAACTGCGTCGTGAATCTAGTGTTTTAGGTGCTCCTGCTCTTAGTCGCCAAAAATCCTAGGCAGAATACTATAAAAGATCAAACTACAGTTGATTATAACTAAATTCTCACGTCTCAATGTAATTTTTGCATTCCGATTTCAGCGAAATATCGTAAACGTATAAATTAAAATAGCACACAACAGATTCAGCCATTTTCTCAACTACATTTAATGGAAGCAAACCAGTTTATTACACGCCTCATATACATATGTGGTTTAGTCAGGACTGGCTATTTCCGGTGATTCAGACATCCGGTCCTTGACTGGCATGCGAATCTATGAAGACGTCTATGCACATGAAATCAACATTTAATTGCATTTAAGAAATATCAAGCTATTAAGACACGAAGGAAACTAGCGAAGTTTAATTCAAGAACTTAAGTAAAACATTTTAATTCAGCTTACATTTCTAGAAAATTTTCTATTTCAATGAAGGAGTATTGTAGTTTTTAGCATCAAGTTTTCAGGAATAAATTAATGGATTAGTCTTCCAATAGTAATTGAAACGACTGAATGCTGCACAGAAAACCGATGTGTATAGAAGTTATGCAAAAATAAAAATCCGTGAAAATCTTCATACACAAAAAACTTAATTTGAATTCGACTGCAAATTTTTAATTAAAAAATGCATCATCTTACAATGAAACAAAAAATAAATAAAAGACGATTTGAAGTACCTACCTAAGGTAAAGATGAAAGTATGAGTAAAAGTTAAAAGTTGAAAGGGCGATTGGTTGGCTTCTTAACTCATTAATTATTGCTTGATAATTACACCGAAATGAACAGAATCGTCATGCCCGTGACGTGAACAGTGGATAAGAATGATGAAGGAGAACTGCAGAACAAGCGATTGCCCTGCCAGTTATTTGAGAAGTGGATGAGAACGATGAAGAATACAGAACATGCGAAGTCACGCTTCGTTGCAGAAATATACATGCGAGTGAAATGAGCAAATTTGTGGGGTACTCACGCGTGGTGTTGTCAGGGCTCTCTGAAAATAAGCGAAATTGGGTGAGTTGGCGGTTGATATAAGCACACCAAACTTGGAAATCATATTCGATGTTAAGCAAGTAATCACCGGTTTAGAAAGCAAGTTCACTAAGCAAGCGGTAAATCAAGCGTCGTAATGAAAGTTTGAGTGCTGAAAGTCTGGGTGAAAGAAAAAATTACATGAAGAGCGTAATAAATGATAACTGTGAGCTAATTTTTGTTCAAACAACATAAATAAAAATTGCTGATCATCCCATTTGAGAAAATAAAAGAACAAGAGAGTTAGCTGATAATGATGCATTTTATCACAATAAAAACATGGAATGTAGGGGTTAAGGCACTATAACAACACGAATGCATCTAATAAACAAATAAAATATATTACAGTATAAATATATTTATTCACTTATAAATCAAGACAGCATCGCTCATGAATTGAACCTAATAAATTAATAATTAATGCAGCTCGAAAAATTGTGCCATTGGGGAACAATGCTAGAAGCACTCCGTAGACGTTAAACACATTTTATTAACAGATATAAAATATGAGAGAGAGATCACTTTTGGGAGTGTGGACTAAAGGATCCATTGAAGAGTTCACCGGACGCGCGGGAAATGAGGAGTGACGGCACCGCGGCTTCCTAAAACAAGTGACGGACGACTCCCGCATTGCCGCGTCAACGATTATAATACGCCCAGCATAGGAAATGATCAAAACACCACAGCCTGTCCAACATTACATCGGCGCCAGCACCCTCTATTGGCCAACCGGGGAGATATAATTTGTGATGAATAATTTGAAATTAATATCTGCAATATAAACAAAAAACCTTGATGACGACATACATCTGCAGGACGAAAAAATAACCTTTGACAAGGAAGATGACAGTAACACTTTTTAATTTATCAGATCAGTTGGCGCCTTGTGAGTCAGCTAAGGCAAGAAGAGAGTTGCGTGATCATTCTGGGCTGGCGACTTGGAATAATGGATTGTAACTATCTGAATGACAGAAACAAACTTCAAGAGATTATTCCAGCTGAGGAATGTTTTACGCGGATCCAAACTTGTTAAGGCAGCTAACTAAAATGCCTGCCAAAATGAATTACTATATTAAATAAATATCTTGAGCAATGAATTATTAGCAATAATTCATTGAAGAAATAAACAGTTCAAAGTATGCTGCCAACAACTATTGATCGAAATTAATTGAATGGAATCAACAATAAAAATGAGTTTCTGCTGAAGGCTACGTTATATACCGAGAACAATCTAAATATCTAAATAAAAAAAAACTTACAAAAACAATCTAAAAATGCTACTCTACCAAGAAGATCGTTTGTCTAATTAACACAGCAAATTTGGGATATAAAAACCTGTGAATTGCTGTCAGAGATAAAACTGATTAAATGCCACAGATACCTTTTAATTATATTAAACCGGTTTAACCTCAATTAACTAAAAACTCCTGCAAAAGTATGAGTCTAGATTCTAACTTGAACTGTGCATTCATGCTTCAATGACCAGCAAATAGAATCATGAAGAAATAGCCGAAATTCAACAATTAAAAGCGACATGGAGCACTCGAATATCAAAGAGCGCCTGTTCTCCAGATTTAGAGTGCATTCTTAAGTAAAAGACCCATCACGCCGGACGCCATCTCGTCAAGGGCCATATATCAATTCGTTAGTGCGTCATTGAGGATATTTACGACCGTCTCGATGCACACTATGAGTCTGTCGACCTAAACTAGCAGGGCATTACACTTCAACAGGTTTGATAGATTACTACCTACTAGTTAAGATTTCAAGGATTTGTTGTGCCACTTGAACTTACGGGAATGGAGAAATTCTTTAAAGTAAGTACCCTGAAAATAATTAATTATTTTCGAGTTAAGCACAATAAATGTACTGCTAACTGTACTCATACGGACTGTTCATTATCATAATCATTGCAGTAAAATAATCCGAAAGTAATTGACCTAGGTACGTAGTTATTGAAAACGAATCAGTTATAAGAATCGAATAGCTAGTCGCGATATGTTACGGTATTTGCTTGGTAATCAGAATACGAAATAAAACACAGGCCCTCCGTGTATCAAAAAACACTTCCAAAGGTAACGAAGTAATTATAATATATGAGGCGTTTATGCACACTATTTTAATATAAAATCATTCTACGAGACACATTACCCAAATCAAAAGTAGTTTACAACTTTACAACATAATGGAGTCGTAGTGCAATGTAAGACATAGAAATAATCGTCATAATCACGAGTAGCTCGCATAACGCAGAGACAATGCATTAATTAAAAATTAAAAAATTCCCGCGGTTGCTCGGGGCTGTCACCTACGAGTCTTAGCCTCGGGCTGAAATAGGGCGCGTGAAAGTGAATGCTTCCACAACGAAAGCAATCAGAAAATAAATCAATCAAATGTTAAAGGAACGGCAGGACCTCAGTAAAGGTGAGACCTGATAGCTTTATATTGCAGAAATTAAAGAGCAATCTACCCGCTAGAGAACAGCAAATGACTTTTTATAGTCTTTTTAATAATAATGGGTTCCACTTGTTTCCCCGGGCTTAGGCGAGGCACATTTTGTATTCTCAACGGATGATATTTGGGTAAAAAATGTCAACGCCAGCATTGATTACTGCATTCTTACCTGTCTGCTGGTGCCCCTCGACAGCACCGCTCTCCGAGTGCAATGCTTTCAGGCACATATCGTTGTCCTCGGGGAAGTTATCGCATTTTAACATGTCGGGCCAGTGGTATCCGTACGCCGTCATCCTTTTCTCGCAGGCGGTTTGCACAGAGGAACAGAGGCTGCGGCAGGGGTAAATGGGTCGTTCCAAGCACACGGGAGTGAAAAGGGAGCAAAGAAAGAGTTGCGTGTCAGGATGGCATCGTATATTTAAAAGTGGCACCCATGAGGCACTCTGATGAGCCACCTCCGTCAACGTGTCGTGTGCCAGAAGGTTAGGTAGCCTCATCCTTTCGTACTGGATGTTTGAGCAAAGAGACATGTTCTTTGGGATGTCCACACACGTTGGTTCTTGCGCGCGACCGATATCTCCCCAGTCGGCAAAATAAGCATCACCTTCAGCCCAATACAGCGCAAATGAGAGAGTGAGAATCAACAAATGAGAACTCCCGTACAAAAAGTTAGATGTTCGAGAAGAAAAGGGAATCCGATGTGGACTACCTTTCGCCTCCATCGCAGCGCCAATTCACACACCCACTCCTACAGAACGCCGCTCACCGACTGACTGTGAGTCTGTGAGACTGTGACTGGTGCTTTGCTTTACCTCTCAGCTTTTCTGTTTTTCTTGGTTTTGTTAGCAGCGGGTTTGGACAAGGGCTTCTGGAATTCAATTCGACACTTTTTTTAGGTTCTCCACAATCATTTATCAATATTTGCAATGTCGTATAGAAAAATTTTAATTTTTACGTATATCCCATTTTATAGAGTAAGATGCGCATAAAAATCAATTAATGGCAACAACTTTGACCAAGTGTAGAGTAAGTGGATCAAACAAAGCTTATTGGTTCATGGGACTCATTAATTTCCTTTTCTTCTAACAGATCCGTCTTCTTACGGCAGATAATTACATTTGTTCTTTGACTTTACCAGTTACCAGTTAAATTGAATGGTAAAAATAGCATTTAAATTTTCGCGAAGATATTTTAGGAGAACAGAACTCGCGTCGTAAGTAAGAAGGCCGTATTTACGCAAAATGGTGGAAGTCCAAAATTTGCAAATCTTCCGAAATTATTACGAATACTTGTAGGTCTACGAGTAGTGTTATTGCCCGTATGGCAAGCACGCAATAACTGAAAAAAAAAACTTGCCATGAGGACCTTCACTAGGACGAGGACGGTGAACAGAAAAAAAACCGTGAACAGCAAAGGTAACCAAGTAACTCATAGTATATATCGCCTGCACAACAGAGCGTCAGCCACCCTTGGGGAAGAGACTGAGTAGAGTGCGCAAATTTTTCCTACGTAAGAACTTGACGCCACATCCGAAGTTGGAATTCGCGAGCTGAGTCTTAAGGCCCGTTTACACTAGGGGCAACACACGAGAGTCAAGTGCCTCAAAGCGCATGCAGAGGCGCTTTGCAGCCTCTGCATGCGCTTCTTGACCGATTGACGAGCTAGCGATTGACAGGGGCCATGCCTCATGCAACACAAGCGCGGCGCTTAGTAGATAGCTATAATTAAAGAATTGATATCACTTGTATGCTTAAATCGCAAATTAACTAAGAATTTAAATTGAATTAAAAATTTAAATCAAATTGAAAATCTAAATTAATCAATTAAAGAAATTCAATTCGTTCTATGGTTTCCATGTATTAATTTATGATTCTAGATTCTACGAACTGACTATGGAGCTGGTCTCCGAAACGTTTGCTATAAAGATATGAATTTTTGTGGACTATTCTTTTCTTTTAAATTCTTAGTTAGTAGATAGATGTCTGTGGTCTAGTAAGGTTGATTGTGTACGCTGGTCCGGCACTCCAAATGTCGACTAAGCACCACTCTCGTTTGGAGTCACTCTCTAGTAGAGAGCCTAATTGATCTTTATAGAGAACATGAATGTCTATGGAGTGTTCGGTCAAAGGAGTCCAAAAATCTAAATACAAATGATGTAAGTTATTTTTACATGACGTGCTTAGTTTATGTGATTTTAGCAACTCCTGACAATTTATGCATTACCGTTTAGCGATTTCAAAGGATGATGTAATATCGGTACGAATATTGGAGCTTTTTATTTAAGAATAGACTATATTTTTTATAAACTGTATGTTTTTGAATGTGCTACTTCTCTAATTATGATGCCTATGCTGAGTTCTCGTTTACAAATGGCATAGTGCGCAGAATGACGGACCGCAACACACCCGAGAACAATGGCCCACAGTTCAAATTCGGTGACATCCATCCTCTTTGACGTCTAGGTGGCAACTAGTGTTCAAAGCGCGCGGTCTCAAACAACCGAGTAGAAAAGTAGTGTAAACGGTTGTGCGCTGTGAGGCACTGCAGCAAACGACTCAAAGCGCATGTCGTTGTCACTAGTGTAAACGGGCCTTTACACCACCAGACTGCCGACGAGCCATCACACGCGTCAGATGACAATTCTGGGGCGAAAAAAAAAAAAAATAAATAAAAAACCTTAAGAGCTTCTTTTCGAATTTCAACAGCACAAGCTGCTTCATTATGACTTATAATTGCACGTTCATTACCAAGCGGGTTTTTAGTGAAAAAGAGCACTCATGCTGCACAAATTTTCACAAATTGCACATGCATGAGCTCACACGTGCACTGCGGCGTATCTTACACGATTAATTGAACAGAACGCTCATTAATCGGCACGTGGGTAATGATTAAGAAGTCAAGATCAGGGAAATAGATTATTTTGCTTCCTGTAGCAGTTTTCATGGGTAAAAATAAATCAGCAAACTCTTGAAAAGTTTAATGCCAGCTTATCAAATGTGAAACAGAATGGAGAACTGAAATCAACACAACGAAAGCTTAGCAATTTTATCTTTGACAATTCATTCAACGACGCGCAAGAAATCCAAGGAATATTATAATGAAGGCCATTCACCAAAGAAGAATGCTAGACATATTCGTAACAAAAATATAAAAATAGCCTTAATCAGCTGTAACGAAAACTGAGTATTATTCCGAAGTAACGATAAGAGGAAGCAAAGGAACATGCCGCAGGTAACAATATTTACATAAGACAATAACAAATCGACAAATATAACACAGGCCACACTATAACTTATACCGACACCAACATCAACGTAATTACATTACATTAACAAATCTCATAGAAACTTGAGCTCATGATCATACGATTCTTTTTATTTAATTTATGAAAATAATTAAACATGTGGCATGTCCACATCTACACAATGCTAGACCAGGAGAAAACTGTTCCCACCTTCTAGATATTGGATCTAATTAACCCATAAAATTCAAATTCCGCTTATAAAGATGAAACGAAGGTTGAGTCAAGTTGCAAAACTTCAAACTACGACATGGTATCGAGGTAAATATAAACTATATTATCTGCGTTACAGAATGATTAAAAATAAATAATTAGGTGCTGAGTTTGTTGTAAAATATTGCAATAAGTTACGGCATCTAAAAACCATGTAAAATGAACAAAAATGTAGCTTTTATATAATTCGCCTCGCCAGAGAACTATAAACGCTATAATTTTATTCAATGAAGAATATGAAGTATAAAAAAATAGAAATTACGTGCCATTTTTACGCATGTAAAAATAGCAAAATTTCGTTTGAGAAACAGGCTGAGATGCGGAAAAATGTCAGGAGCAGAGACGGCTTCCAACAGTCATTACAACAACGAAAGAATTATACACTTACTACATATGAAAATACGCTGTTCTGTATTTCACTTTGAGCCCAAAATATAGCATATCGAGAGGGTAAAGTTAGTATGAATTGCTAAATGTTGCATCACAGAGCTGAAAAAGATATATGAAGCGTATTTACACATTAAAGGTTCGAATAAAATAGTACACAGCGCTTGTTTGCCAATATTGAGCACATATTTATAATGAAACGTTGATCATTCTGGAAGCATCGGCGTTGCTTAAAATTTACATATACAAGACTGAAGACTCTCAATGAAACATTTAATCTAGGCGCACATACAGTTTGGTTCACTCGACCAATGCGGTACGGAGTCCGACAAAAATACAAGCAAATACAAGCACGATTCACAGAAAATACAAGCACGACTCGTGATTCGTGACACCGTAGACACCAATTTAATTTCCATTGATAATTTGAGATGTGACCTTAGCCGGAATGGCTCACCGAATCTGAAGGAGTGCAAGGACATCTTTACTTGCATGAGATCACGACGCGAGAAATTCAAAGCAAATTCAATCAACAGATCAAGATATCACAAGCACCGAATCTGATAGGTCGGGAAATAATTATACATGAGCACGTTTCTTAGCAATTCCAACAAACTTTCAATTGCAGAAGGAAGCACGAAGATCAAAGTAAAATCCAATCTGCACAATGATACAACTCGAGTTTTCTGTTCAAAAGTTGAAGGCTGAAACTCGTAATCATGATGTCAACGTCATCATGATATCACCGTGAGTACAAGCGTACATATGAGGTAGGTACTTCGGCCGACCGCGTTATACTAAGAAGTAATAAAATGATGTTATGAAACGCAATATTATTATAACGCTGCTTAGCAGTAAGTTCTACAGCAGTAGAGGCTCGGTAATTTTATATCTTACACTATGCGCACGAACAGCAAGACGAAAAATAAATGCCATTAGCCTTTTTCATCACATCCTATAACTTGGGACTGTTCACAGCGCTTTGATCTCAATGGCAGCGATCTTTCCAAAAAGCACTACGAAAATTATGACATGAGTGAGAAGTAACGGCTACAACTGAATTTGCACCAATATTCATAATTCTATGGAATTTACAATTGAAAACTGTAAATAAAATTGTAAATACATTCTAAACAAGTTTCTTCCGAAATGATGGGGAGTGCTAAAGCATAGTCCTGTTAATTTTATAAAATAAAAGCTAACTTTTAAGAGTAAAAATGATCAAGAATGTACAGTGGTTCAATAATGTCTATAATATACGATTCATCGAGGAGAAATTTCGACACTTCGAGGCACATCAACTTAAAATAGCAAACACTTAGCAAGTGAACAAATTCTGTGGCGGAAGCAGAACCTATTACTTAAAGCGACATGCTGGACATACCTGTACGTTGTGAAGAGTACCATCATTGTGAAGAGCACATTTTGGCACACAATAAAGATACTTATCTAAAATTTCAAGTCGTAATAAATAACAATATCGTCCCAGGTCTTGACCATTCTCCTACTGTTATCAGGAAGATCTTTCTGTTCTACAACATAGAACGTGTTCACAAAATCCTTCGATAAAAGTGAGAGAACTCCTTTACACAATGATCGCCAGTAGTCAAAATAATAAATTTCTTACTCGAGTCGAATAACAATTAAATGATCTGCACGAAGGCATTGCAATATTCTATACGCTTCTTTAACAGCATTACTGCCCCAGTTTACATGATTAAAAGACTAAATTAAATGTTTATCCCCAGATTATCTACACATATGCTAACTCAATTATCATTTAACATGAGTTATGAAAGCACAGCTTTATTTATACAAGAGTAATAGAGAAAGATTCCGTATGCCAAATAAAGTAACAGTATAAACTTTAGAATTCGTCTAGACCACAACGGTATACGCTGATTTCACACACCTCATCTCTAGTGTGCTAAAAAATTGTCTTTGTTGGCCATTGATAACTTTTTCTATCCCAAGTGAGTCAAATTGCGGATTTATTGTAAGGTTAAATCTACTCTCTTTTTACACATAAATAAATGTACAAAATTACCATCTTGATTTCAGTACATTATTTGTGTACGAAAATAAATTTATTTTAGATTTCGAAACAACAAAGAACGTCGTACGTTCAGACATATACCACTTAGTTTACAAACTCTTTTACATTTACATGGAACAAACAAAGCAATTCCAGTTTACTACGATCACATGTACGCTTCATCACATAGCATATAGGGAAGAAGTCTGCGATTGTACTAAGTTATTTGTTAGAATTATTTGCTGACGATAAGTTCTAAAGCCCAGTGCCAGCTTGGAAAGGAGAATATCTACTGCACTGGACGATTCAACAGGGAAATTCATTTGCCAACTGATACCATAGAAAAATACAGAGATCTCTTGATAGTAGTTCATTAATCCTTATAGTTTCTTATGATAGATAAGCTATTATAGTTTATCACTTGCTCGGGAGCCATTAATTTCAACGCAAAAAAGTTCATCATGAAATCGTAGATAATAATCAATTAATCTAGGAGAACTCAAATATAAAATTGAACCTCATATTCGATAGTAATTGTCGCCCAGACCGACATTCGTTGAAGCGGTCACAAATAAAAAATAGAAAAAAATTAAAAAGAATGAAAACTGAATGCAATAAAATGTCCTAGAGAACTTGGTCAAAATGTGTGGAGTAGTGAGACACACATGGGATTTATAATTAATAGTGCGATCTGAAGAGAGAAACTGAATTTCACGTCTAAAGTCAATGAGAGTAGATACAAAAATATCCAACGTAAAAATTAGACTTTCCGTATAAGGATTCCCATTTGAAATGCACGTACAGACACAATTCAAAACAACTCGATTTCAGAATGCAGAATAAAATAAAACAATGCAGTATAAAGCAAGTTCAATTCTAAATTAAAAGTAAGATAACTTAGGAAACTCGCTTTTTACAAATCTCACACAAAGAGTCGCACGGTAGGTCAAGGCTTGTAAAATTAGATATAAGAAACAAATTCCATCAACTTATATTCTGATGAATTCACCCACATGAATGTAATGCATTTCAAACACAATCAACATCAACATACAAGATTTGCGCTCCTAAAATACAAAACAAAACATTCTAACAAACGCTCCAAGAAACTGTTTTCAGTTCACCTGAAACATTCTTGCAGCAGAATGTACATGCTAGATACGCAGATACTAGTAAATGTCAAATTATTCAACAGAAATACGACTAATAACTTCAGGTATGAATCACAAAACGAGTGCTCCATCGCAACGTAGATGCCGTAAATTACAGCTTGTCAACGGAACACAAACTGGTTTCGTCGAACAGGAAAGACTTTTTGGAGTAGTGACCGACCGACGAGTTTAAAGTAAAAAATAAACTTAATTATTACCGATAAAAGTAAATAATAATAATAATTATTAAAATAATAATTATAATAATACAGAAACAGCTGCCAACAAGTTTAGGAATATCGGGTACGTAATGTACGAACTTAATAATAAAAGTATACAACTATAATGAATACGAGGACACTCAATATTACGCAAATTCTCCCTGTAAGTCCACAGTGATCTCGTAGGCATCTAATGGTTTGTAAAGCTAAACAGAATGTGTAGTCATGAACGCGATGCCAAACATCTTGTAAGTGAATAATCGAGCCAAAATACAGTGCTTCGATCCCGTAGCCATGACCGGCCGAGGGATCGGTAAAATTGACAGACTTTGTAACATCTCACGACTTGCGCACTTCGTGAATTGCACCTACTAGTATTTACATAGCATTAGAGGTCTGCTGCAACTGAAGTTCTGGTTTATGTTAAGTTTCATTTAGTAGTCTTCACTTCAGATAGATACATCCCGCAATCGATAACAAGACAATCTAAAATACAAGTAAATAAAAGTCTTGGAGACGGCTTTATGCGCGAATTCCACAGCTAATTTAGTTTGGATTTTCACTTTGAAATTAAATGGAAAAGATAGGCTGATGAACATCAGTATGATAAAGATTACTATTTAATACCTGCTGAAGGATTTTATATGATTTTCAGCAATTGGGTCGAGAGTTAGGAATATGGTAATCGAGATACAAGTAACAGAAGAATTAAAATCGTTGATGTATGTGCGTTTCTCCTGAATACCGCAACTAAATATCACGACCTGAGAGCTGATAGAAAAGAGACATGGACACTCCAAAGCCAAGTTGGTTCAAAACTTCAAATGTAGATCACTTATGACATCATCATGGCCATACAAGAAGTTGCTTTCTAACAGATTTTCTCTGTTCAAAGCAAAGTAGGTATGGTATTTTTTCTACTTTTTCCGCCACCTATAGAATCTCTAAGTTTCATAAGCGGTGTACACAATTTTAATCGTAAAAGTTCACATTAAGCAGGAAAATACATTGAACTTTAGTATTATTGTAGTAAATTCAATGTAAATCTTAGTAAGCAGGCCCAAGATATCATATACATTCACCTAGATTTTAGGACACTTTCCATCGAACACATTTCGTTTGGAAATGAATGCGGTAAAGTAAATCAAATCACTTTCTTCTCATGGGAATTATCAGTCAAAAATATTACGTGTTTAGCATGTAGAATGAGATCTTTTTCTTTTCCAGCAATCAGGATCGATTTTCTTCATTTGCTCGGCCTGCAGACGAGCTTCGTTGTTGTAGCGCTCGCGCTCGTAATCTGGAAGTGCTTTCCAGGTGCCGCCAAGCAGCACACTGATCGCCCTGCAACACAAGACAAAATGTCAACCCAAAGCAAGGAGGAATGACTGCATCAAACTATGGAGTAGATTGAATGTACTGGTAACTAGATTGAACTCATATAGCTAAAAACAAAATTTGTTTTCAAAACAGGCATATGGAAAAAAATTCTAGACGGGCTTTTAGGTAAAAAAGAAATTTCACGTGATTCGACGGTTTTCTAAATTATTCCTCATTGAGACCGATATTTCGGTCTCCTAATCAGACTGAAATAAAAAACCTAATCTGAATGAAATTCTCGTTAACCAAAAAACTATTTCTAGTATTTGGAGAAGCTTACCTGTTATCTTTGCCCGGATGCTGCTGGATGAGTTTGAGTCTGTGGCGTTTAGCAAAGAGCATAAAACCGTTCATAGGCCGCCTAGGTTTAGAGGGCGCGGCACCGTTAGCGTGGCTGCTTTTCTTTGAGGGCGACGCCGGTGGGGAGAGAAGCCCCGACCTGTGAGGGATGGCAGGGTTGTAAGGCTGGGGGACCGCCAGGCCATGTGAGGAGGGCGGCGCATACTGAACAAATGACGCTCCCGTGAAGGGGGTTGTTGGCAGGAACTGCTGAGTGTTCAATAATTCACCTCGCTCGGTTATCACTGAAGTGTCGTGCAAAGGGTCGTCATTGAAATCAAACCTGCAGGAATATTCAAATTAGTATTCCACAAACTCACTCATACACACAAGTAGATTAATGTATTTTTAGGTAACTATTTGCTCCTCTACTATGTCGTAGATACTATTTAGTAGATAAGGTAATGAAACAAACGGAGTTTAACTGAACTTCAAGTTAAATTAAAAATTTTTAACGGTTGGTGGTTGTAGGCCAGCTTTATGGCAACACCAATGTCAGTTCAAGTTTTTCGAACACATTTGCCTGGTTCTTGTTAGGATATAATCTTGAGCTAACTTGAGTAAGAAATCAGTAAAAAAATCTAATATGAGTACCATCTCTAGTGGCTTGAGCTTAAATTTCCTACATCAGTCAATCTTATAAACGCTTCGCAAGCTGTTAAACTTCTTAAGTCGGCCCAATACTTGCAAGTGTAACAATGCCGATTTTCGACTGATATCATAGGCTTAATTCTCGTTTCAATATCGTTGAGGAACAAACATTAAAACTAAAGGCACTCATTGATGCAGGAGGATATATATGCTGACCTGCTCATGGCGTCAGCCACATGGTCCGTGGAGTGCACCACATCGCTGTGTGGATGAGCGGGCGCTTGTAGATGCAACTGAGTGAGAGCTGGAGGATGGTTGGCAGGCTTTGTACCGTCGGTGCCGGAGTTGAAATGAGACATGAGACAAGGCTTGTCATGATTCTTGTGGTAGGGAGGAAGGCAGACGTCTTCGCAGTAGAGTTTTGAGACCATGAATCCGTGCACTCGCAATGTCAGCGCAGGCTCGGTACTGCACCAGCCTGAACACATGACAAGAAATGTTAGCATAAATTATAGTAATTATTTGCGACAAAAGGTAGAGGAAACACTGAATGTCCATTTGCAAATAAGAATTGATAAAGCAAGGATACTTAGCTCAGAAATCAGTTCAAAAAAGTCAGTAATATTCCTAACATAGTTAGGAAAACTTCGGATTCAAGTTTTTGATGTGACACCGTACATTCGAGATAAGGATTACTACTGAGTGAAGTTCGTTAGCTGTATAAGGAAACTCGCATTATTCAGAGCAGCGTAATTTATTCCTAATTTAATTTATTAATATAATACTCACCTCTGTGCTGCACGAAGAAGGGATGATGACACGGCACCACAGCCAAGACGTCCTGCTGCTTCAGCCCCACGGGACTAAAGGTCATTTTCACCTCGGGGTGATTTTCCTGTAGCACCGTCGAGTCTTCGCTGAAGTATTGACTTTCTGAAACAATTTAAAATATTACATGTGAGTTTTTTGAACGATGGTAAGTTTTTGTAACATCATTGACGCCATGTGAAATAATAAATAATTCGACACTTCATCCAAAGGATAATTACAATTAAATTTAAATGTATGACATAATAGCATAAATGTTTCGAAATAAATTAAAATCATACCCGAAATGGTACTTATTTTGTGATCCGGGTATGAATAAATTAATGTTTATAGTGACTATTGTAAAATGTCACCAAAGTAAAGAGGAAATGGAAATGTTTCATGTTAACGCTTGAAACAAAAAGTACCACGAAAATAATTATACCACAAAAAAGTACCACAAAATTATAATAATAATTATATAATATTCACCAGGGCCGGGTGTAACGTATGAGTACTTGCGAAGAATGACTCCATGACAAGCGTAGAGTTCTTTGTGCTCCTTCTCAAGCTTGCCGAGCTCCTGACTTAGTCGCATACACGACATCTGTGAACAAGAACACGCCATCAGAAACTCACGACGGAAAACTTTGCTAGTAAATTTTGACTCGCGAAAACAGAATAATAACTCAGAGACGAGCAAGCAGAATGTAGTGAAAGAAGAAATTATAACTGAAATTCTTGCCGGCATTCAAAACGTTGCCAGCAATAAAAAGACGAAAAACTGCCGTCTTCCAAACACACAGCAGTACACAGGATAGGACTACCCAATAGTTCCAAACAAACGTTTATCTCTTGTGAATGCCTGCTCGTGGCAGCAGGGTATTGCGACTCGGTGCACATATACTGTGAGTTCGTTGGCTGCATCATGGAGTGTTTCAGCTGCCAATGCTTCTTTTGCGAGCAAGTGTAAAATTGAAGCAGAGAAAAATTTCTCAGAACTTTTATGCCATTCATGGTCATTTGCGTGACCACAAGCTTGGTTTGATGAAAAGGATCACTGCATGTCAATGTAATTAATTTTACAGATACGTAAGTTATAAGATTTGACTACACGTAACTTCACGGAATTTTGAACGGGTGCTCAAAATCGAAGAAATTCGCCGCCAGCAATGTAGCTTCGAACAATTCAACAAAAAAGAAATAAGAAAAAAATTGAGTAGCATCGAATAAGAATACTATTTTAAAAACTGAAATATAAGAATTGCTAAAGTTCACACGGTTGTGCGCAGCAGATATTTGCAACAAATTACATACGTTCTTCTAATTTAAAATTCCAAAACTTTGATGTTCGCGAAAAATAAAGATTGAAACAGGCATCGCTATTCAGAACGTCTGATTTCAGGAATTGATGCAAAACATTTCTTACAAGTCACAAAAACTATATACTCAAACAAATCTTAAAAGTGCCGTACGATGCACCATCAACCAAAACAGCAAGGAAAGAAGGAAGGAAGGATGTGCGCCGTAAAAGGCAGACGCATCAGTCCGAAGACCGAGGCGAAGCATCCAAAGAGGCTCGGCAAGTTCAAGCAAGCAACGACCTTGCCACTTGTACAGGCAGGGAGACGCGCTAGGCTGGGCGTCGTGTGTACTGTGCCGCATATAAGGCGCCGCCGGCTGCCCTTCCGCCCCTACATGGCATCCCAATCTCAGTCATGAGCCTTATACGATGAGCAGCACACGCGTGAACTTATTGAGCAGCGCCTCAACATGGCGAATAACTGCTAGGAAACTTATGGAGCAACAGCTTATTAAGGCATAAAACTGCACGCGGGAACTTATTGAGCAGCGGCAGAGCATAGAAAATGCCTGCAACGGATGTAATGAAGAAGCCTCATAGTAAAATTAAGACGCGTGAATGTAAGAAGAATAGCGCTGAAGGGTACAAAAGTGCACGGGAGCTTAATAAAGAGCAGTATCTTGGCAAGGCATATAGTTGAGAGTAAACTTATGGTGCAGTACAGTGAAAAGTCATGAAAACGAGCAAGACTTCATGGAGAAGTTCCTAATAAAGCAAACAGATACGAGAAATGTATGACAAACTAGAATTTTGATCTAACAATATTTTCAGTTAGTTAAAACTAATTCATCTGTCAATAAGTCTCGTGTAAAACGTATGAAAGTTTCACAGAAGAAAATAAAACATCAAAGTTTCGGTTACAGAACATACAGAAGCCTGGAGGTTCTTACCTCTTCTCCCATGGCGAAATGAATTCGTACGTCAGGCAAGAAAACCGACCACACGATGCGATGCCAACCCAAGTCTCGATCATCGGGGAAGGTTTGTGCGTACGGAGACAAGTGTCCCGGCGCACTGCAGTTGCTGCATGTACATCCTGAGCCCGGAGAAGAAACGTTGCGATCCAATCGCTCACTTTTACAGCCAGGTGAGTTCTTTGCAGTGGTAAGATCGACCATTTGTTCTCCAGCGTACTCATCATGATGTGATGGAGGCCCGGGAGTGGTGAGCATATCCGAGCAGTACTCATGCTTGAAATATGGCTCAACCATCATTGCCGACGCCATGGAGCGGTTTGAATCGTTTTCATGAAATGTTTGGTATGGAAGATGGTACGATTTTAGTTCGTCAGTTCTGCCTGATGGCGATGTGCGTTCTTGTTCACGAGGCTGAGCACAATACGGATGGGATGAACAATGGAAATAGTTAATATTAACAAAAGACACGGTGCCCGAGCAGTCTAACGGCGCGGCATACGACGGATCGCTAATATCAGGCTCGAGCTCCTCACGAGAAGAGCTTAGAGATGACGTGGACGGATGAGAAGGGGCGGGTGACAACAGAGATGATGGTAAACCACCTCCTGCTCAAATAAATACCATCTATGTTCAAGTTGACAATAAAACTTCATTTGAAATTATAAAATTGATTTTCATGAACAATTACTCAGTCTGCTTTTATAACCAATTACGAAAGTGACTAAATGTGAGATAAATAAAGAGCTAAAATAAGTTCGTACTTTTCACGAAGTTGCTATAGGTACTATAAGTGAAATTCGTGCCCATGCGAAAAAAGTGAGATTCGTACCCATTAAAAACAAATGAGACACTCATCCATCAGTACGAGTACCTATATGAGTAAAAATATCAAGGCATTCAACAAAACAATGTCCTTTACATGAACAATTAAGCTTTACGAAACTGAGTAGTCCGATCACCTATAATTCAGCGGCCGTACCAGTACTCAGCATTCAAAACGTCATCGCGCGATGGCGAACTACTGAGAAACATACTCACCCAGAGAAAGATTGAGCGGGGCAGACGAGTAATGGTGGTGTGATGCAGCTGCCGACGCCACGGGGTTGCCTTCACTGAAGTTGAATTTGCTCGTTAGGACGGGTATAGCCGAGTGTGGGTGAGGCGTGTGTGGCGTGTGAGGTGTAGGTAGCCCAGCAAACCGCAGGGAAGAATTAGAGCAGCGGCAACACGCGTCCTCGTCGACAGGTTCGAGCTGCTCGTCTTTGATCGTAGGTATAGACGAGTCCAGGGTGAAGGCACTGCTGTAGCTCAGGGCGCCGGGCTGTGATGACCAGCTGTGTGCTCTGCACAGCAAGATCAAGCAACTTGGTGTTTAGACGTTGCAGCCTCTCACTAGTTTTCTTATGGCAATATTGCCTACTTTTTATATTTGATTAAGAAAGAAACAATATCGTTACCATTCTCTGTAAACGATATTTTTAAGTTTCCGTCGCCGTCAATTTAATACGAGAATTATTAAGCCTTGAACATTTAGTTTGGCTTCATTTTGATGCTTGAACATTTAAACCTAATAACATTACAAGAGATGAAATTAGATCAGTTAACAACACTTAATTTATTCGCATCACTAACATAATTTGGCATACATAGGAGACAGGGTCGGTCTTCAACGTCACTCATGCAACGAAATAAGTCACGTAATTCGAAGTTATTTACGTCATTACAAGAGCATCCCCTACCTTTTCCTAAGAGGTAAATTTTTCTGCAGGAATGGTGATCTGGGACTGGGTGATGGTACGCTGGGGCGACCAGGCAAGAAGGAAGCTTGAAGCAGTCCGTTCTCTGGGCACTGAACCAGAGTGCGCTTGCTCAGGTCAAGTGGAGGAGGCACAGGACGTAACTGAGAACAATTGGAAAAGTTTGTGAGCTTACTAACTTATCAAGCAGTCTCATTCATCAATACTTGAGAAGTATTTATATAACATGCCAATTAGTACCTAGATGTAGAACTACAAACAAGAACTACATGAACAATGTGAACTACAAACTAAGTCTCGAAAGTAGAAAATTAATAACTTCAGGAAACTAGGATAAATGAACGGCGGGCAAATCAATAATATTCAACTGTTAACATTTTCAATCAATTTGATGAAATATCTGATTTTTCGATCACGAGATAATGCCAAGGAAACTAATTTATTCCAAAATTCAATAATGACTTGCCAAAGATAGACACATAAAGAATATGGTAAATCTAACGAAACATAAAATAATTAGGCAGTCCGTATTAGACAATCACGAGTGACGCAGTGCTGCAAGTTAATTGCTATAACGACATTCAAAGCGTAATCTCAATCGTTGGTAATCTCCTCATTGCCACATTGCAACGGAAAATTACGCTCTATAATGTTAATGACCTTCAAGAGGAAAAACATACATAGGTGTATTTCCATAAGGCATAGAATAAGTGTGGAAATTAAGGTACATAATCATCATGAGGCTGAACACATGCAGGAACTCTCAGCTGTCAGTGAACAAACAAAAAGCTTGCGAAAAATATTTCTTAAACCTGCTGAGCTTCAACAAGTTCCGCAAATGACGAGAGCAATAAAAAAATCTCATTTCAAGGAAAATTACAGGATACAATTATCGGGAAGTCAGTACGCCGAAGTATTATGCACAATCAGCAGTCATGAATCATGCAAATCGATTGGGTTTGAATAAACACTCAACAACTCGAATTAGCGGACGAATAAAAGTAGAAACTACAGAGTGCACGTGGAGAGAAACCCTTCGTCATCAAACAATCTTCAAACTGGTTTCGTAGAGGCATGAACTAGGCCTGACTCGAGCAATGTATCAACTCCTACTTGAAAAATTTTGCAGGAAGTTCCACACTGACGAAAATCAAGGTAAAACCAACATGCGTTTTCTCATTCAATTACATTTTTTGTGAATTATGCTTACATGTATAAAAAATTGTAAGAAAACGATCGTTTATTTCCAAGGATATTGAATTTCTTACACTAATTACTGATCACAGGTTAACATATACAAAACCTTATAGTTACTAAAGAGCCACCACCCTTGGAACGGGACGGTAGCCTGACACCTCATCACAATTCATCAAATTCAATTCAATTGATGAAGACAATTCATCAAATTCCTCAATAGCAATTCATTGCTGGAACATTTCAGCATTATAGCAACTCACGATAAAATTTCATAAAATTCATTTTAAAAACATAAGTACATGTAGGTTAGGTTGGTAAAGGATGAAACGCACCTTCCGCCTGACGCGCAAGTCTGTAGGGCCGTCACTGTGCTCCATGGCGCCGTGCAGTTCAGCGCTCGGCTCCAGCATTGGCAAGTCAGGAGACATTCTCTCTACGGCTTTCTCGTCGCCGTTCATTTTGTGTGTCTTAATCGCTTACAATGCCACGCAAGCTCAAAGAAATCAAATCTGTGCTTCAACCGATTTTTGAAAGTTAAGTTTGCAGGAGAATTATTTCAGAAACTTTTAGGTGCTTAATCAAAGAAATAGAGGCCATTCTGAAAAAATTAATTGACATCATGAAAATGGTTACAAAATGTATTCAGTGAATGCAATTGGAACAGTTGATCCATATTAGGCAATGAACAATTTGTTGCCATATCTATAAACAGAAAATATAATGTAAGCAGACTGTCAATTCATCTGAATCTTAACACCAAACAAAGAGAAGTTACAAAATTAAAAACACTAAATTGAATATATTCAGGTAGGATACTATCAAATGCTTGATTTGCTGTTTGATGCTGGACTGTTATGGAGAACGCAATACTCTTATCACTTATTTTAAGCATCATATTACATCAATTGCAGCTATGATTATGACGATCTTGCTAGACTTTTACTGTAGTTCAGGAGTCAGGCATGAAGGCAGCAAAAGCTGAGGTAAAGCAGAGCAGGCAGGAAGGCAGTCATTGGCTGCATTACAATACATTAGCCTACACTTGCCAATCACATCTCATGAATAATTCAAGCATCAGATCAATTCATTTAGAATTCATTTCATAAACCTTGTTTAATTGGCTAATGAAAAGATTTAAACTTAAATAGTAAATGAATAAAATTGGTTATCATTCTTCAATTAAATTAAGATAATAGATAAATATATGCCTGAAAACAGTCTATGCAGTTTTGAAAAAAAAATTCAAAACAAATTTTCTGTTTATGGCTGAACAAAATAAATTTCAAAACACTATTGCAAAACATGTCTAAAATTTATTTATAGGGTAAAACCAGTTTACTTCCAAGTTTAATTTACATCGTATAAATCCAAACGCATATGCATTTGGATCGTACTTCGTAACATATGATGACGTTTATATTGCAAGGATTATGCGGAAGCAATAGTTATGACTGAATTAAAAAATACGATATGATTTGGTAGAAATCTGAAGTGCTATATGCACTGCAAATGAAACTTGCATGCTGATGCAATACAACAAAAAGCTCCAGTAGGCTTACATTGCGGATTAGCAGTGTGACCGAACATACGTTAACAAGTCCATGTGCACTCGTACTTATCTCTCTACTCGAGCCTAATTTACTTCTGCACAATACAAGTTGACACTCGGTAGCGAGCACGCCGCGCACATCATGCGTCACGCAAAGCAAGAACACCTTCGAAACTAAAATAGTTAAATAGTCCCAAGTAGAGGTGATGAATGCTATAAAGCGCAAGCATAAAGAATGTCGGCTAAGCGCACGGAAATTTTGGATCTTATAAATTTACTTAGCGACATCAAACACAGTGGCCGAAAGAGCGAGATCAGCTGACTGGTGCCCTCAGTTCTTAGAGGTTCAGCAGACTGTCACCCAAAATAGAGCTCACTTGCAAGTAGCAACGATTGTCACGAGCGTTCAACAGTTCTCCATTTCTTCTAAAAACTAACGAAGTACTTATACTTTAAACAAGAAATGGGAAATTTTTTGCTCCGCAAAATAGAGAGCGTGAACTATGCTTGTCTCCCTTCGCAAACTTGAGCAGCAGAAATCAAGTAATCAGTCATCACGTAATATGAAGCTCAAGCACTCCATATTGAATCGTGAAAAAATTTCTTCAGAGTAAATTTGAAGAAAGAAAATCGTATAAAATATGTTGACATTTTAACTATAACTGGTATCGATAGGCAAAGATATCTAGCTACAATAATATTCATTTCATAGCACGGCACAAGAGCAGAATGGCGGCAGTCACGCAGTGAAGTATTCCGAAGCACGCCCTACCACTACGGCTTCGCAAGAACTACTGCGGCCGCTCTGTAATCTCTTCGCCTTCTACTATTTTACACACGCTTCTGCACACACAAACGTACATACTAAGTTTGAACTGACTCAGCTGACGCGATAACTTCAATCTTCTTGAAGTGCCAGTCTTGTTATTCAGAGACAAGAAAGTGAAGTTTCAAAGTGGTGTAATCAATCAAGCAAATCGGATTAAAGACTTTAACAGTTGTATCATATAAATACCTATAAATTACTTTCAAGTAGGAAAATATTTGCTGTAATCTACTAATAAGATGGTTTTGCAATTATCCGGAATCCGTATTCGATAGTGCCAATTCTATTTATAAAAAATCGATATAAACTATTTTATTCACTAACGACTGGGTTTTTGGAAACTGATATACATCGGGGAAGTTTTTGTCAAATTGTTGTTGACTTTTCAACTCTTTTTCATAGGTGTAGCAAATACATGATATATTAAGCCTGAAACACCAGTGATCCAGTAAATTTGACTTCGGTAAACTTGGAACGGTTAGTCGCGTCCCTGACCTCAGCAAACATAAACGCAGTAGTCACATTTTGCCGGTTTATTATGATAGACTAAAATTTTCTCAGCTTCTGAGAAAACGAAGATGCTTCTAGAACATGCTTATGATCGTTATTGTTCTAACTGAAACGCATCCATGTTTCTAGTGAAATGTTTATGCAACTAAAACCATAGTTTCTTTTAAATTCATTACTTGGCATCTCAAGGCCGTTGGTGGCAAGACAACAGGTGGAAAGAGATGCCATTCGTGCTAGATAGATTTACTCCAGAATGGCACTGGCAAATCAGTTCAATCGCAAAAACTTACCTCAGAACCTCTGTAAAGGAGACGACTATTTTGTATGAGATCTCATATGATAATACCGGCAAGAAAATGCTGCATTTGAAACAGGTACTGAAAGTTTCGTTGCTGGTTTTGCTCAATATGAAAATCGTTCGCATGAATGCAATTGTTGCTACTTGTTTTAATAATTCAAAACGAAGTTAACAAAGGAAGATTTCGCTTTCCCCAACTCAAAGTTGAAATCTAATTATACCCGATGTCTTCCAGAGAATAATTGCTTAAATGCATTCAACACTATCGAGACACAAACGAACTGTGCTGTGAAATAAAAAGAAGTAGCCAGTTTATCTAGTAGATGTTAAAACGCAATATTTCTGCCATGGAATTAAAATGTGACAGAATTAACTCTTTTATATTATTGCAAAACTTTGTGACACGATAGGAAAACTCAGCTTTGTTTCTAAACTAATCCAGCGGACGGAGACCCTGCATGCAATCATGTTCCAGAGAGCAGGGCATCGCCTGAGCGTCTTCGAGAGCAGCCGCTGCTGAGAGCAAGTGTAGGCTCCGGCGACCTTGCGGTCCATGGCGGCTTGACGAGAGCGCAGCCGTGCACCACCAATTTTGTGCACCAATAAGCCCTGAATCGAACGCCTTGGATCTCTCCGGACATCCACCAATCAGCCGTGCACCACTCGGCTTTGTCCTCTTCCGGCCTTGACCACCACCTGCCGTGCACCACCAGGCCGCGGATCGAATATGACATCCGGGCATCGCTAAATTACGTAATTTTACGTTCACCGCATCTGAGGTTAGGTTTCAGATAGCATAGTTCTGTTCCAAAATTTATCGTCCTTCGACAAGTGGCCGTTCGACCGAGGGCTGGTTCGACCCACGGCCTAGATACGGACGGCTTGAAGTGTTGAAGGCTACGTTCCGGAAGGCAGGAATCATGATGGTCCATTACACCCAGGGCAGTGGTGGTCTTCGGCAGGCGACCCGGCTTGACTAGTTAGGTTCGTCCTTACAACATCGCCATGGATTGTTTGCTGCAGGACACCGACCTCAGCTGCTGTCTCGGGACACTTTTCCTGATAACGCAATGCGTGATTCCGTCGAAATTGATTTTTATTGAATTTCCTGAAACGAAGTCCCTTTCATTGTTAATTTAGGCAGATAGAAAATGCAATTATTAAGAACCAACCATTTATATAAGAAAAGCTAGAAAATTAGTTTGGAACAAAATATTTCAAATAAAATTTTGTTTACTGCATCCAAAATTTGTTGAAGCAATGCTCTCAAATTAAACGAGAAAAATATTCATTTTCATTTTAAACGAATTTATTATATCGCCACAACCCAGTGAGCTCATGTGTGACTCATGATGCACTCGTACCCGCGATGATTAATCGCATTTCCCGGATTTGAATCAACTGCTATTTTACCGATCAACAAGCAGCGTTTTTCTGCTGAATCGCCAATTTTATACGCGTGGCGCTTGTCCCCGCAACAATGACGTCATGCACTGTAATTCTATTAAAATACTTCCAGGAAAATATGATGGCTGCAATGGATATGGAAGGTGGACGAAATTTCCGGTTACATGTAGGTTTTTTCCCCTCTAGTTTTGTTGCGTGGCAATAATCACGAGGCTTTGCTTCAGCTATTGCCTTTGTGATTGCAGTCATTGCATTGACGGATGCTAGCTAAACAGTCACCGCACGTCACAGGAATCGAGTTCTCAGGAATTCTCGAAGCTTATTGATCATGGGATGGTTGAGAGAGAATAGTTGCCAGGAGGCGTCACTGAGCAACATATTTGTGTGAGCTTACAGAACTGCTCTTTGATCTAAATGTTTGGTATCAGTATGAATACGACGTTTTGGTAGGATTTTGTTGCTCGATTCTCGGCATTCGATTCTATCTTCCCTATTTCAGTAATGAGTATCGTTCCTAGGTATTATCTCAACAATAACTAACGCAATGCCAGTATATTAATATAGAGTTAACGTAAAATGTTGTCATGCTCGCTAGTAAGCATGTTAGCTAACCTAATATTGAAAAGGGAATAAAATCTATTCACATAAATCCTAGGGATTTTAAAAACCATGATCTTATATAGAGCGAGGTGAGTATACTATATTTTCAGATACGCTATGAAATAAAAGTTCCATTTCATGTATTCGAAATATTTTTTCATTCCAATCTTCAATTATTATCGGTTTCCTATCATAATAATATTACTTGATAGATCAATATCTCGAAACTTAGGACTGAGTTAAATGCTTTCAGTTCTTGATGACAGTGGGTTATTTTCACTTCCATAATGGCATTATCTCATAAATTTCATCGGTCTCCAAGAATTACAAAAATATATTAATGATACTTATAAAGGTTTCTGCTTTTGAACTCGTTGTTCATTGCCACTTATACCGTATACGTAACTGAGGACCATTCAGTGACTCAGGACTTGGCCGGTGCATTGAAACGCATTCTAGGAAACTCTGACATGGCGTCAGTAGATAGATCGTCTCCACATCTCTCATGACTGAGCTTTGCTCGTACATGTCATTTTCATTTAATTGCTGTTGCACGTTGGAGAACAGACAACGGCTCTGAAACAATTTCTAGAATTCTTTCATTCAGATACGAGTTGAATAAAAACATTAGAGATTTTATGCCTAGAACAATAAACTTCCTGACAAATCGATCGCCTTTAATGTTCTTGCACCGTATCAGAAGATTCGTGCGATAGTTCCAAGTCGGATATTTGACTATTTTTCATTGCACTGCATTCATTATTCATCACAGAAACTCCATTTATTTTAAAAGTAATGCTGATTGTTAAATTTAAACCAGGTGATCAATGAGAGTTCGAATAATCTTGATGAAGGTTAGTCGCATGCGCGGTGTTATCCATGAGCAGGAGAACGATAAATCTGCAGGTGATGGATGTACCTGCAGGTGATGGATGTACCTGCAGGTGATGGATGTACCTGCAGTCGATGGATGTACCTGCAGTCGATGGATGTACCTGCAGGCGATGGATGTACCTGCAGTCGATGGATGTACCTGCAGTTGATGGATGTACCTGCAGTTGATGGATGTACCTGCAGTTGATGGATGTACCTGCAGTTGATGGATGTAAAGGAGTCATGACGCATGCTCGCTGCCGCAGCAAAATAATGTGACTATCTACTCTTGTCCATCACTAGACCGGATGTGAGCGATAACAAACGTCGCGTCGAACAATTATTAAGAAGAAGATGGTGGCTTTATAACCTTTCCCAAAAGAACATGACTGTATATGTTGCATCTATACATGGTTCGCGATGTATCCCCATATCCTCAAGTATACTCGTACTTATTCTTAACAGTCAGTTTCAATTTTGATTAATTGAATTCCTACAGAATTTTATTATTTGAGCTAGCGTAGTTGATTAACTTTGCAGGCAGGTTTTTGGGTCTTCTATGTGGTTGCTACATTATTTTCTGCCATAATTATGGTAAGAAGTGTGGTTTGTTTACCATGAAGAATCTAAGCTCTTCGTTATTCAATTATAATTACAAAATTTATTTGCTTTGAAATATATAAGAGTGTCTGCGCTTTTTCATCGCCATACATACCAAATTAATTTTTAAACTGGCTTTACCGTAATGATTTGCATTGCTGCAGCATGTCCAAAGAATGGTATGCTTTACCTCAAACTCCTCATTAGATGACGTCATTTGAAATTGTTTAATTAAAAATGTTTAAAAACGCATTTCGTATTTTTGCTTAATATCCTTGAACTTTTGAAGACGAAGTTAGTTTCTCTGACGTCATGAAAAACTTCGAGACATGTTTTCAGATGATACAGGAACGTCTACGCACGTCACTGCACTCAAAGTTTTTCTGCACAATAAGAACTTTGTGCGCCTACGTTGCTCCTGAAGAAAATGATCCGCCAAACCGTTCAATTAAACAAGTAGGATTCTTATTTTGGGTTTCAAATATAATAAACAAGGGAAGAGATAACTCTTTGCCTCAAATTACTTTGCCTCAAATATTTCGTATGACGCTACTGCAATAATTATCGTATGTTGGTTTTTATTTTCTAATGCAACATCTTGACTTTCCTGAGTAAAATATAGCTTTGAAGACAAAGAAGATGACACAGAAATTCTCCATATCTTTGTAGAGGAAAACTTTTCGGAGTCCAGATTTACGTCAGTCTAAAATCTTAGAAAATAAATACAATCAGTTAATAATAAAAAATTCACAGTTAGACATTAAAACCTGGAATTGACAAAATAAGAGACTAACCAACCTAATGAAACACGGCAAGACAGGCCTGTCTATTTCGAAGGAATAAAATCTACTTTAAATGAATACATCTCATATATCTGTCTATTTCACAGGAATATGTCTCAAAGGAATATGAACTGAGCGCGTCATTGATGCTAAATTTCTGTTTGAAAATATATAGGGATTAAAAAATTCGTAGGTCGGAAAGACTGATTGTAGAACAGCTGAATGAGGTGGATGTGCAAGTAGATTTTCTGCAGAACTCCTTCATTCGTGCATCGCCACTCTAGACTGAAATTTGCGTGACGTCATACGGCCGTACGCTAATGCACATTGTGCATAAATGACTGCGAATTTTATTATTAACCGATTTTATGTACTTAATAGGATAGTCGTACTGACGGTAGGCCTACTCAAATTCGTTTCCCTTCATAAAGATATAGTGAATTTTTGGTCCTTCCTCTTTGTTTTTAAATTCCTTAGAAGTCACATTATTTCAAGACAAATGAATTTTCTTCATTTTGGCGATGTCCAGCCGACTTATGAAGTGCATGACTCGAATGTTTCTCCCGCGCATTCGAGCACTGCAGGATGAGGCTCTAGTGGTCACGTCTTGATCCAGCAGCGTAGTCATGACATAATTGCAGAAATGTTTCTCAAGTCACGCTCGAGTAACAAACTACCACAAGGCGGCAGCAGTCCAGGGACCATCTAAACGTCTAGATTTTCTGTCAACTTGCACTGGGTTCTGTCACGAGTAAAAGAAAGACACGTTTAGTGGACGACCGAACGCGTCTGCACGCTGGAGTAAACCCTATAATGTGTGGGAAAAGTTGTTGTGATTTCTGCGGAAGTTCCCACACACCGCAAAAGTCCAGATCTGCAGAAAAACCGCGTCCGGTCGCTTATGGAAGTCCGTCCGGCTGGAGCTTCTTGAGAGACTTGCATTCGCTGGAACCATGCAAATTCGGTTGAAGAAAACTTCGGGCTAATGGTTTGCGTGTTCTTAGCTGCAAGGTAGGGAGACATGAATAATAACGGTCTTTGCAAGGGGGACTTATTGCCTTATTAAAAGGAAACTTATTTCCATTATCAGATCTTGGTAAAATTGGCGAATAATTAGTTAGTATTAGGGAATTGTATTGAAGAGGCGTGTTTTTCTTGTGCAAATTAATCGTGTAATAGTCGCTAGTGAAAAGTGAGTTCTTACTAAAATTTAAAATTTCAGATAGGAGCTTTACAAGGATCACGGTAGTTAGGTGGTAGTTTGGAGTCCGGCGAGTGAGTGATTTTTGGGTCCGACATTGCCACAATAATTGACAGCGTCGATGGCCTCGAGCTATACACCTGCTGCACCGGAAACGCTCCGAGTGCATGAAGCTCCCGCCGACCGGATGACGGAAACTGGTTTGTGCAATCACAGCGCCAAGTCGCGTTCACCACACGAATTTGGTTTTAGTATCAACTAGTTCCCCTTAAACTTAATAACGAAACCTAGCTGGTATCAGATAATCAACTGAGTCTCCTTGTTTTATTCAGATAACTCTTTCCCCATACCAGCCATGTTTCCTGTAACGAACCTAAGATCACGAAAGTCACGCTAGCGAAAATCGGCCGACCAGCCGATAGTTGGACCGACACCGGAAGTGGGCACTGTTCTTTACCGGCGCTATTCCTCCATAAATTGGCGACTGTCGAGAAAAAAATCGTAAATAATTCAGTGAACATATAAAGATGTCATCAATGGTCAAAACAGAGGAAACTTACCTGTGCTTACAGCTGATTGGAGCGGCAATTTACAGCACAAAATTGAGCATTTAGCCACCGTAATTTCCGTTGCTAGTGGTCGCTAACGGTTCCTAGAGGCAATATCTTTTCTTGAAGATACTCCTGTGTTTACTATCCATAACTCTAGGTAAATCGGAAATAAGAAATTAAAGTCATGTTTACTCGTGTCGAGCTTGAGGCGTCCGAGAATTGGCAGCAATCAAGCCTTATTGACCGTGGTTACAGTGATGAAGCGATCAGAGTTTTCTGTGGATTGAAGTTAACAGGAATTCATAATAAATTTGTACTTTAAAAAAATTTGTTTAAATTTTAAATTAAATAAATTTGTACTTTATAATAATAATAATAAACGGATATGTTATTATTAGATTTTATAACAAGGCAGTTGTGCTTGGATTCATTTAAAATTAATATCTGCACTTTACTTCTTCCAAGTAAAATAAAACCTTCATGGATTTATATTTTTTATTTAATTTCAAACGTGATGTTAGTAAACAGCGACAAAATAGAAAAATCGGTGGCATTTTACCCTAGGCAATGGCATGACAATGCGGTGCGTGCCATAGCTCCCACCGCGGAGCAAGGAGTTGCAAAAAAACTGTCCATCTTTCTGGCCGTTTAGTGCCATCGAGGGCCGCAGAAAACTTGTGCAAGTTGCGATGTGAAAGATTTTTTGTCGAGTCACGGCCTCCACGGCTCAGCCTTGGCGTCTCCGCCCTGCAGCCACGCGGCCAAGTCTCCCCAGCGAGTCTAGTGACAACATTCTCAACCTGAGCCACAATTTTTCATGATGATCGTCTCCGAGTTTCGCCTTTACAATTTCTAGGCAAACTTTATGTCAAAATGTTGCAAAACTTATGCTTGAGTTAGTAATTTAAACATATTTTTTTATTAGAGTTTAAAGATCTGGGTAATTTTTGTCGTGTGGTCAGTAATTTAGTATTGTTAAAACTTGTGAGATTCGAAACGCAGCTGCACGTTACCTCAACGCTAATAATATTCTGTATTGGAAAAGCAATTATTATGATTATCAATAATTGATTATTGTATGCAAAATGTGCGACAGGTCTAGAAGTCTGCTTAGAATTGGGCTGAATATCGTCAGTGCTAAGTTTTATTCTGATTCGATGTTCAGGATTTAGTAGTTGTTTAAAATAAATAAATGCAAATCGATAAACCTCTACGCTGGACCGGCTTTACCTTAACTGTTTCATATCCGGATGTACTTATAGTTTCGGTCAGTCTTCGGTGCAATTTTGATTGCATTGAAGCCAGTCTTAATTTCCTTCAACTCTGCGAAGAGAACTGCTGCAAATTTAGTAAAATATTCGTATTTTTGTAAAAATAGTGGCCCGGTAAAATACAGTCTCTTCTTAATTGGCCGCTTCTTATAGAACAAAAGACTGACATTATATTTTCATCTCAAAATTTTATTGCCTTGTTATGACAAAAATGTGGAAATGAGTAGAGAAAACGACTGAGGGAATTGTCGAGAACTATTTAATTAAAAAAATTATTGACGGTTCGGTGTCTTTTCTGTAATCACTGGTGAGCTGAGTATTCAACACATGATGTCAGAACTCAAAATTATTCATCCCGAGCATACAAATGAGCTTGCTTACAAGTCATATATCATTCGAACCAGAAAGATTATTTGTATTAATAATATTCTGAAGATTTAAATATGTTGAATTTAGCAGGTATTGGAAGATGGTGCTGCAGTTCGGCCAGTAGCGGTGGTCGTGAGCCAGCCAGTTATGCGTCAGCTTCACAGGTGATCGACTAACATCTCGCCGCGGGGGCGCTCAACACTGCCACTAAACTTTCAAAGCATCACTAAATATGTTGAATACAATAATCTCTAGATAGTGATCATAAATTAGCATCAAGCTTGTAGGCTCTATCTGCTTATAGAATTTACGAAGCTGTGTGTTAAAACTCTTAAGAGATCAACGCCGGATTACCAGGAGCTTTACCCACGATGACGGGTGCAGCGCGCAATTTGCCCTCACTTTCGAATGACCATCAATGATATTCGTACGGGGGAGTTTTTGTATGCTTTTAGCACTCCTTTTACTGGAATACATTTAAGCTCCTAATGACTCGCAATCCGGTAACCCGTACAGAAACTTAATGAGTCCTCACTGCAGGACATGAAGGTCTTATTTCTGCAACGCATTATTGCAGGATTTTTATAGTAAATTAATGGACTAAATTTGGATACCCGTATTTCCGTATTAACTTTTATATCACGTGTTATTCTTAATAAACACCGTGTGATTGGAGAAGCCTAATGAGTTTGGCTGTTCACGTAAAGTTATCGTGCCTGGATTTGGAAGCGAATTGTCTAGTTTCTAGTGAAGGCATAAAACCTTGAGGATGAAGCGTTACAAAGGAGTTCTCCTATAAGGAACTTTTAATTTTACTATCTTGTTATGGCACAAATTTACCTCATGCTCTACGACATCCTGTTGGATGGCAGCGGCTCGGTTTGATCATACCGAAGTATGAAAGTTTTAAAATTTGTTTGTTCATTTTATAAGCTCATAAGCGCTTTAGAGGGAAGACTGATCAGTAGCTTATAGTTCATTAGTGTTAGTTTACGACTCTTGATGCCCTCATTAGAATATCTTATGCTTCTTAGCATTTGGAAGTCGCACTCCAATATTCCGTAAGAAAAATGAGCTCCGCGCGTAATGTCATTTGTCAAATTTGTTTCATTGATTCAGGTAGCGATGAACTGAACGCGCCGTAGAATCGCGGATCGAATGCTTAACGGTAAAGGGTAGACGGTGCCGTTGAACATATAGATACAGTGCACAGGAGGCGAAAATAAAACACGGAAACGCTAAAGACAATTTACAACGCTGCTCTTTTTCTTCTTCACTGAAGGTAAAAGATAAATCATCCTGTTAACACGTGTGTCAATTGTTTATACAAATTTTGAATTAATTGGTATTCTCTTTCGTGTAGTTTTCGATCGCACTGAAGATCGACGTTCATGATTCCATATTTTAATTTATAAAAAATAGAGGATATAAAATTCAACTGCTTGCTGTAAATTTAATATTACGAGGCATGAATTGTACGAACAACTTGAATTTTTTTCCGCGATTACACTCTATGTATTTTTCGGGCATCAAATTGGTTTCGACTAAAAAAATCTTCGAAGTTTAGCCCAATTAAACTACTCAATTTCTACGTCCGATTCTTTTAGATTAGCACTATTTCCAGGTAATGAGCAAAAATGATCAAATTGAGACGTACGCAAGAGGTCAGAGATCTCTTGCGTAAATTACGCGGGTTCAACGAAATTGCTTCTTCAAAAATTGATTCGTCGCATTTAGCCCAACACTTTTCCAAAAACACTCTTCGCGTATCGGCTAAAAATCGAATCTCGTTATCTGAGAACGTTATCGCGTTGTTGACTGCCAGGACAGTAGAAGTGGCAAGGACTGCTCGTGCTCTTCAGTTTTATCGCATTGATTCTCGGCTGCTATCAGAAGTCTATGATGGCTATCAGTTGTGTTGAGGAAATAGCGTGGGTGGGCTCTTCAACGCTGTGATTGTAGGGCTTATTGTGCAGGCCAGCGATAATGGGGGTACACGACATGGTAGGGCTATCGAGGAGCATGACTTCAAGTGTACATGCGTATCTGTTGCTGCATCGATCACATTATAAGTTCAATAACCAAACAACTGTCATGATGATGAGCAATATAAGTGGATACAAGCTGTCTACCGAAGTCAAGGAGGTATTGATACAGAAGAAGGGATATCCAGGTGTCGCATTCGTGGTATCGTGCGATCTCTGTGATTTGTTAGAGCAGAACTTTCTAGGTCGCTGTGTACCTAGCGTGCTCCGGGTCATGGTTCTGATATAAAAAAAGATATGTTCCTTGCTTGCTCTGATGAACGTATATTTCTGGGAACACTAGATTATTCTTATAACTTTTATCGGGAAAATATCACAAGTTCTCATTTATATCAATTAATATGCCCATAAAGTTGAATCGTATTGCGATTTTCTGAAAGCTGATCACAAGAAACTTAAAACATCTTGTGTAAAAAAATTGTTCTCAATTAAAAAAGAAAAGTTTATTTTATTTACTTAAGAGAAAAAACTATTCAAATGAAATCTGAGAATTTAAAATGAACAAAAAAAGGTTTTATTCACTGTTAATCAACATTTGCCACTCTATCGTTTAGAGTTCACTTACCATGGTAACAATTTTGTAATAAATCCCGATCTAGGAATGTTTATTTAATTTCGTTTAAAGACGAATGTTTACAATTTATTCAATACTCGATCACCCTGACGCGCAGTTACAATTATATTCGGTAATTTCTTAATTGATGGGCCTAGTGCTTATATATATTATCCTTATCTTCACATATAATTAGAATTTATATGCAAAATACAGAATATTAATTGCGTTGAAATTCGATCTCAACTCAGTTCAGTTGTTAGGTCTGGTATTATGCGTTCAAATTTCAATCAAGTTCATGGTTGAATATCGTTTTATCAAGAGGCAGGGTTTGTCTGATAGCCTGTGATACGGGAAGACAATACGAGTCATCATCGATGGCCCTAAATGTTATCTAAAACTCCTGAAAAATAGCCTGTAGGTTTTGGGCTCCCACGCAGTTCATGCTTATCGCTATTCTGTTATCAATTGCGCTGCTGAACTAAGTGAAGTAATGCTTGGGTGTTGTAAGCTGCACTTCGATTTATAATACCTGTTGAATTTATATAAATGTTGATCTGCCCAACGCAATTCATTTATAAAGATGATCCTCGGTAGCCAAAAAATCTAAGGTCAATTCCTTGGCCAGTAGCGGAGTGATAAAGACAATTCAGTGTTCTAAACAATCTCGATCACATATGCTTTTCTGGAAATATTTTTTCTAAGGGTATTAATTTTTATGAGTAATGCCACTCTGATTTTGAATTGCACTAACAATTTAATAGCATTTCTGCGGAATATTTCTCCACCGAGGTCACAACATCAAAAGCAGTATTTTAAGCAAAAAATCGTTCAGAGATATATCATATTGTTTCAATTGCGAGATTTTAAAGAGATTTAACGCGTGAATATGCCACGGCTGCGACGTGGACATTATTGGTCAAAATGATTAGTTTTGTAAAGAGTTACTGTGTTCTCCGTAACTGATCATTTCATATCTCGGTACATTTTCTCAAAAATAGAGTAACATAGGCCAGAAGAAGTGTATAGTGAACTGAGTAATGATTACAATGACATTTGTATCAGAATTTAATCTGAACGAGTTGCATTTTTTTTACAAATATGGCCTCAACTTTCAATAGTTTCATATCTTATGGTGGATTCCGTTGAGCTGACCTCTTCATTAGAATTTTAACGGCTTTAGTTCGATAGTTACGCTAATATATTTTTAGTGCATCATCAAAAATTCAAAATAATCATCAACAATAGCTGTGAAAATTTCATTGTGGTTTTCCCAACTTATTACCACTAGCATTTTATGCAGTTACATAACTAGTGGGAGAGACTAGTTGCCTAAACGCTTTTGGGAGTCAAACTGATAATATTGGAACTTCTTCAAAGAATTCGCTTTAATGCATGAAAACATTACGGCTGCGTAGCCATTTAATGTTGCACAATGTACTCCTTTCATTGATTGCCCTTTTCAAAGGTTTGAATACGCTTCTGAGAAGTCTCAGTCTGAACAGATATAATTTATCGCTGCAGCACTTCCCATCCAGCAGGTTCTCTCTCTTCCTCTACTTTAACATCGCTTCTGCTGTTCACGTTCTATCACTGCATTCTAACCTGATTTTTTGATTATTTATAAATATATGTGAGTCGAGGAACATCAGAACATCAGATGCCGGGTTAATGAAATGAAGTTAATATAAGTGTACAGTGTGCAGTCTCAATTCTCAATAGGCTGATTAATTTTAACTGAAGCTCTATTTGAATTAAAGTATAAGCCACATCAATATTTTTAATGACTGTACATCAGCATTTTTAATGACATTAACTGTAGAGCATGATACCTGAATTCTCAACCCACTTCAGAATCTCAGTATTCATTTCGTTCCTAAGCTTTATCCTTCTCCTCCCTTCGTTATCATGTTCATACGCCCTCTTTACGAAGCTCCAACAATATTCCTTCATTTTATGAACTCAAATATCTTCCTCCATCGGTAGCTTCATCTTATCCTACTATTTTTACGCCCCATACCCTCCCATCTTTCGTAACCCCGAAAACCTCCCTCCCTACGTAAGCACACCCCCTCACCTCCCCCAGCCGTGGGGCGTTGCTAGGCCAAAGTGGCAATTTTGACACCTGCTCCTTCACTGCGACGGCACCGAGAGCTGGAGCTTCAAACCGTCCTGGCGCTACTGGACGCAAAGGTCCAGCCGCAGCGACGGCATCTAGAGCTGGAGCTTCAAACCGTCCTGGCGCTACTGGACGCAAAGGTCCAGCCGCAGCGACGGCATCTAGAGCTGGAGCTTCAAACTGTCCCGGCGCTACTGGACGCAAAGGTCCAGCCGCAGCGACGGCATCTAGAGCTGGAGCTTCAAACCGTCCTGGCGCTACTGCAGGACGCAATGGTCCAACCGCAGCATCTAGAGCTGGAGCTTCAAACCGTCCCGGCGCTACTGGACGCAATGGTCCAGCCGCAGCGACGGCATCTAGAGCTGGAGCTTCAAACCGTCCTGGCGCTACTGCAGGACGCAATGGTCCAACCGCAGCGACGGCATCTGGAGCTGGAGCCTCAAACCGTCCTTGCGCTACTGGAAACAAAGGTCCAGGTGCGCCACAGTTGCGCAGCCGTCACGTACAGCTCAACTACACGTACAGTAAACAATAAACTCACGTGGGCATGACCAATAATCATAAATATGTTGCCCCGTGTAAGAAACTAGTGACTTTAGTCGTGTGATACTGAGCTCAAATCGCTAGCGGTCTCTCCACTATGTCGAATGCGCTTTGAAAAAATCGGACGAATGCAGTTCAGTTGTGATTATTAATATGTGGATGCACTGAAGCTAGATCTATGAATAATACACAACAGGTCTCGAGGCCGTGAAACACGAGGATTCATCGTAAGACGCATGAGGTAATTTTTCTTAATCGCGTCATCGTACGATAAAACTCGGTCACGCCGGCTGCCCCTACTTTCTACGTCATTTCAAGTCCGGCTTTGCAAATACTTTTTCAAACAAAGTATTTTGAAAACAAAGTAGTATTTTTGAACAACATAAAGTTTTTTGTTTTTCAAAAGAGAATTATATGCTGTGAAGTTAAATAATATACACTGGAAGTCACCTCGCCTTAAAGAATATTCAAAAATTCTCAATAAGGGTCCATGGATAAGTTGACAGTTGGCTCCAAGTTCCGAGAAAAAGGCCCAGTTGAAAGTTTAAAGCTCTTATGTTTGACCTCTAATGGGAATTAACAATAAAGTTTGATATTCATATAGTTCATCAGATTTATACTCAACTTCTGCAGAAAATTATTCGATGGGTGAACTAAGTATAAAAAAAATCCAGAGAGCAGCTGCAAGTACTGAACGGCGCTGATCAAGACAAATAGAGGTATGGCGCTTGCATTCGCTCGTTTATTTTCGTGTTTAACATTCCTGCAAGTTGGGACGGAAATTCTTAAGTTGCTTGGTGCAATTTTGTGCAGGTCCAGACAAGTTTATGTTGGCATTCCTATCACAGCCCACATCTGGCGCCCTCGTATATACCGCGCGCTGCTCACAAGCAACAAATTCAACTTACATTTCCACGAAAGCTGCCGTCACTCTAGCATCTCGTGCTATCTTAGGATGGATAATGACCATTACGAATTATGGGTTCCAATCATTCTGAATTATCAAACAATCATTCCGAATTATCAAACAATCATTCCGAATTATCAAACAATCATTACAAATTATCAAACAATCATTACGAATTATGAAACAATCATTACGAATTATGAAACAATCATGACGAATTATGAAACAATCATTAACGAATTATGTAACACTAATTTCGAATTATCAAAAAATCATTACGAATTATGGTTTCCAAATTTAATTGAAACGCCACAAATGGTTTACTGATGAAAACAATTTCCGTTTAGAAAGAAAATGTACTACTTCACACGTGATGAGATTTTTAAGAAAGCAGTTTAAGCGCTAAAGTGCCGTTGAATCCGCCCCCAGTGAACTCAGCTTAGATGGAGGGGCAATCATTCGTTATCTTCTAAATATTCTGGTAGAGAAACAACTGTTCATTATCTGTAGGGCGACCATAACAAAGTCTCTTTATAAGCTTACACAGTCATTAAATATTCCCCTATACAAGCACAAAAAGAATGGGAAAAACGAGAGCCTCATCTAGCCAGGTAAATTCCTTCGTGCATGTCGAGCGAGCAATCTTGTTTGAAGCTACATGACTATGCATGTACGTAGATACAGTGCGTGGTTGTGTGTACGTCGTCAAACCACTCCAGGCTATGTTACCAAGCTTCTAAAGCCAATTGTAAACGCTTATAGCAAAGCATCGTTGTGCGTCGCCCAAACCATACGCTAGTCTAATTGGCATCGCATCCACGCTGGCGTCCAGACTCCAAACGACCCATCCGATTATCGCACTAAAGATATTTATTGCTGGTCTAGGATAAATTACCATGTAGTTGCCAACATGAAATTCCCCGGAGGATGATGGACGCATCAAACTTGTAATGTCGGATAATACCATGCTGATTTCAGAAGAGTGTCTTCTAAAGACACGAGCCTGTGAGGTTGCGTAGTGCAGCTATGCAGGCAACAAGATATTTTCTGCGAAATGTTCTTCATTAAAGTATAGAAATATTGGCTGCGACGTGTAACCAAGGAAGGGTGAAGTCTCCAGCTGTGCCGAGGCGTCGGCGTCAGAAATACTGGCGTCGAACTGGAGCCGCCCGCCTGACCAACGAGCTGCCCAGGAACTGCGGAAGGAAGCAACGGCCTCGGCTGTGCAGTGCGACGCTAATTTTAGCCTTGAAAAACATACTCAAGTTGGAGCAATTTAATATGCTAACTTTTTTCGCAGTCACGACTTAATGGGATTTATGATAGAGTTGATTATGATACCACTTTATCTATAAATCGTAACATCTATTACTAATCATGTTAGCTTAATTTTAATAACATTTAGCTTTGCCCGAATGCTCCTCCGCCATCTAGCTAAAACCAGACATGTAGAACCAACAACCAAATTTACAGCTTGACGCAGACTAATAAATTCATCTCGTGAAGGTTTATTCCTGCGCTCAGCCTTCAGGTTACTGGAAGTTTTTGCAGTCCTTGCGAGTAAATGCTGAGATTTTAGGCGGCATTTATTTTGGGAAGTTATAACTGTAAACATTTAGCCAAAGAAGTTTCAGATCAAAATTAAATGCAGTACCACTTACTCTTGTAGCACATTATCATTTGTTTTTAATCCTCAGTATTTATTACACTACTTTGCCTAGATCGCAAATCAATAATGAATTTACATAGAACTTTCTTTGCTTTCTATTCTTGGTTATTTATTAGTTTAAATTGTTTTCAAATGAATTACAAATAAAACATTGAGATGAATGCAATCCGGCCATAATTGCTCAATATTTACCTTACATCGATTAAATATATCCGATCCTGCATGATTTTTTGCTATACTGAGCTGTTAGTACAGCACAATGAATGATCTTGTGTTACGTAATTCTGAATCGGAATCGTTGTGCTCATTAGAATTCCTAACTCGTCTCGCTGGCGCCTATTCAGTGACTTGAGCTTGTAAACATCACATAATGTAAACACAACATAACGTAAACACAATATAGCGTAAAACACGACATAATGGAGCACAACATAAAGTACTCAACTTAACGTAACACAACATAACGTAAGCACTACGTAACGTAAACACAATATAACGTAAACACAACATAACGTAAACACAACACAACGTAAACACCACATAACGTAACATCATAAACAACGACCAGTGATGTGCAAAGTGCTGCTATAAAACACATTTATTGAAGTAAAAATACATTTTGCAATATTTTGTATGCGCTCGTTGCACATTCAACAATAGACGATAATAACATAAATTTGAATGAATAATATTTATTTAGGATGTGGATGTTTTGCTGAGTACCTTAGTTTATCGTGCGTGCGTCTGAACAGTAATGTGGAAAAATTGTACAGTTTTCGCTCCATTCGATTAAGTCGCGTGCAATGAATTCGGTACATTGGACTTTTCTTTAACCCAGAGCTCAGGACAAAACTTTTCACGTAGGCTTATTCACTTGCATAACTGAATTAGACAGCGGGCATTAGACACACATACGTACCACTATAGTCCCCTCTCTAAAACGACTGACCACCTCGGATGACATGCTATAGTATTGTATATATACGATAGCTCTGACCAAGTTTGTGATACATGGAAAATTTATCTACCTTGGCCGGACCCCGTGTGGCGACATCGCGGATGGGTGTTGGTTGAACTGAGGCTTGTCAGCATTCAGCAAGCGCAGCCGCTGTTGCCAAACAGCTACTTTATTGCTGGCCTCATTGAACAACTCATATTGCTGGTTTATGTCCACAGATTCATTGGCCCTCGAGTGTGAAGTAAAGGCACCGCGGTGCTGCTTCTCGTTATTATAGTTGGTTGAAGTTGATCAAGTTGAAGCTTTTGGGCAATGGCTGTTTCTTTTACGAGATGAAAACAAGTAAACAAAATAGAAATTAACACCAGCCATTACGATCAGACTTACCCATATTGCTAATGGGCCTAGCGAAAAAGTAAGCTGGATAATCTGATATACTTTTCTAAACATCAAATCACTCTGAGGAAGTCTGAGTTATTATGAAAGTATCAACGCAGGTTTGAATACTTGTTTATTGCCAGTCGAATTATTGAGGGCGAAAAAATGGCATACGAACCCCATGCCTTGAGAAAAGATCCTACTTTCGTTTGCCTCGTTTATAAAATACTTTTCTAGCATTGTCCCCAACTCGCGATCTTTGCAGTTCTTCATGAATAATTTAAAGTGAAGCTTAAAACAACAGCTTAAATACTTTCAGTAATCTCCTTTTTTGTTGTCTGATTCCTGCTATGCACTTCTCCGCTGCTGGAAATTGATTTAATCAAACGATTTCTGGGTTGTGCTTGATGGCAGCAGTTAAATGTTATAAGCCGTATATGGACTGACAGAAAATAATTCATTCTTAAAAAAAAGATCTCTTGGTTTCTATGTATGGTAATGCGTCTTAATTGAGTATCTATGGAAAGAAATGATTTGCCAACTCTTTCTTAACGTTATGTCTCTTCATTTTATGATACGGATATTTTAATTACCGTATAAGCAAATTAATACATTACGGCCTGGCAGCTAGAGTTACCGACAATACCCAGGAGATTGAAATCTTGAAAGCTAGGAATCTATTTCCAAAACTAAAGTTAGATGAACAGATAAATTTTTTCAAGTAACAATTCGCTTAAATTTAAACAAAATCGTCAGATGAAAGTGCAATATTTGCCTCCTATTTGGATAATGCATAAAGTAGCTCCATCTGATTGCACAATATTCATGGTCGCATAGTAAAATTGATGGTCGCAGCCAGGGGCTGTTTTATCCAACGCCTGAGAGCAATAACGCTCGCGCGCACGAAAGAGACTGGCCTGACCACACGGCGCCGGCCTCCGTGTCGCCATGGCTGCGCTCGGCGACGCAGATGTTTATCGGGAACTTACGTAAGCAGCGCTTTTGCCTGCACCGGCGCCGTGACGATCAAGTTCTGTACGTAGTTATTCCTGTGCTATTTATCTTAGTTAGTCACATCGACCTGAAGCAAGTGATGACTCACGACGCGGCTCTCGTAAGTTATATTATTCAAATTTACTTCCAAGCGAAGTAGTTTGGCTGCAGGCTTGGATTTTTTCATCTAACGACGCAAGAGTTGTATTAAACACTGGACGCAGCTCATATTTTCAATAGATTTACGCATTGAAGGAGATTCAACTCACGTTAATTCGGCTTTTGAAGTTCGTATTATGGTTTCCCGTGCGAAAAATTTGCTTACACCGTGGCTCGACACACTTCTGCGTTCTCGTTATAATGTATCAAGCGAAGAATTAACTCAGAAAAGATAATTTCTCAAAAAGCTGCGCAATATTCCAGCATTTGACGAAGGCAGCTAGAGTCTTCAACGAGCGCTCACTGCCTTTTCAAGAAACGACGCAAAATAAAGTAGCGAGTATACCATCGTGAAGCTCAAACAAAGGCTTTGTTTGACGAGCTTCTCTCAGTGATAGGCCCAAACTTGTAACCATAAAGCCGTAGGGAGACAGGGAGAAGGTGAACATTGAAGGGAGAGGAGGAGGGGGAGACAGCGTATTCCAGTAGCTGTTTTGCCGCAGGGCTTGGTAGAGAGGGACTCCCATAGACGGGGTGGGAGGAGGAAAGGGTTCAGACTCGAAAGCTTGAGAACAGTAGAGCTGGAAGGAGGGACAAGAGAAAAGGCCTCAGGTCAAAGCAGGTAGCCCAGCGTGGTCGCTTCACTGCTCCCGATAGCCCTTATAAGGCAAGTTAACTGCTGGCAAATCTGAAGCGAATAATTTGTTTTTGCTCGGCCCCTGCAATGATTACATATCAAACAGGTGATTGCCATGAACCGGGGCTTCCACTCGCTACCTACGAGAATAGTTGATCTTGCCTGGGGCCACTATGATCTTTACTGCCTGAGGAAGACGGACCGATTACGCCTCTCTTTATATGAAGTTTCTTATGGGCAGAAAATTGGCCTAAACAACAGCACTAGAAGCGTGGAGGCGGCGATAAGATTCGTACTTTACGAGAGGCATATTTACGGCTATAATTTTGTGAATTACCGTAAAACTCGACCACAAGTTTGATATCATCTTAAGCAGGTGTTCATGACGTTATGCTGTACTCACCGCGGCGCTATTACTTATAAATTCATGCTTGCTAGGCCAACATCATGCCTTCCTTACTACAACCCATGGAGGCCTGCAAGGTTTCGTTCATCATCTGGAAATTCATTTAGAAATCAGCCATGCAGGCATCACCGCGCTGAGAGCGACGTTATGAGAAATATAGTAAAATTGCTTCGAATTGCAGGTCAAATAATAAAAATCATCTTGAACAACAGAGTGAATTTAATTTAGCATTCATATCATAATACATTGCTATACAGGATCAATTATTGTATTTCCAAACGATTTGACGGATTAAACTTGCTCCTGGGGCGGGTTTAAGTGATTTCCGTACTTCTTCTCACATAATATTCTTGCTAACTGCATTGATATTTGAAGGCACGGTGGCGTTTAATAGTCCTAATTTAAAGCAAATCTCGAAGAAGAGATAAAAAAGAACATGAGCGAAAAAATAACTGTTGAATTACGTGCAACGCCGTGCTAGATGACGCTGATGAATGGTATACTTCGCTAGAGAAAATGATGAGGACACTTTGTATGTGTTCAGTATAGCCGCTTGTGAGGACACTGTAAGTGTCCAACAGAACTGGGGGTAAGTACACTCTGTAAGTGTCCAACAGAACTGGGGGTAAGTACACTCTGTAGGTGCCATATAAGAGCAGAAATCCATGTTTTCAATCTAAAAATATTTTATAAAATTAACCAGGGTGCAGAAGGTGGAAGCAGCATTAATTATTAATCAATTAAGGTGTTGAGATTCGTCAACTGAGCCTACATGATCGGAGAAGGTCCTGCGATTACTGATCGTCGTCAGAGAAAATCTCTTACTTCGAGCACCTGAATAAAGAAAGTTATTCGTGTACATTACACATGTATCAATATTGGAGTGTAATTAAGTTGACCGTGCCTCAAATTAAAGATGCGCTCATGATATAGTCATTGGTCAGTCTGCCAATATCAATACTTTCTTCGAAGCTTTGAACAACGCTTTGGTTGCTTCCCTTTATTTTTTTAGTTTTCATCACCAATTTAGCAAAGTAACTTTTAAAATTAGTTAGATGTCTCAACGACTCTAATAAACCCAGGTACTTATGAAATGAGTACGTATTTTTCATCTCACTAATTGCTATTTATTTAGGAAGCGTTGATGTTAAATTGATACAATTTTCCGATTACTTTTTTTTTCTGGTTATAATATATTCTACGGAACTTACAATTGTCATAGGCAGAGTTATGATTATTATTATTTAAGGTAGACAACACGCTCAGAATCCTGACCTCAAATAACTGTATTCGCACGGCAGCTTGTCATTCATTCCATCACGCAAAACGTGAAGGAATGAATGACAGTGAGAGTTTTGTTTAACAACTCGAGCCAGCATTGAATAAAAACGTTGCAATGAATTTGACATTAGCAACGCCTTCCATCTTCACTTCCCAACGTGTGGTGTTTATATATTTAACGTATGTTTGCGTACTTTTTTGCCACAATTTGCACCTGCTTCTAAGTTAATGGAAATTTTTGTTTAGTTTGCTGATTTGGTGTTTATGTGTGATGTCACACTGACGTTGCTGGCCAAGCTTGTTTGTAATATACAACAACAAGTGATGTACCTAAGTTGCTAATTTTTTATGAAGCCAACACCTAAATGCGGTGGATTTGAAAGGATGTCTTTTCATAATAAAAGTATCATCAGATCGATTACACATATTTTTCACCGGTCACCATGAGTTAAAAAGCTTCCGCCAGTTTGCGCAGAATTTTTTGGGTCATGGCAGTAGTGATATTCTATTGATGAAACGTTGGACCGGTGCTAGAACGGTTATTTTCAATGAAAGAATTTTAATGAATGTTGGGTAATTGATGCAAATTACCACACCCCATTCACGTGAAACATTGAATGAAATTTGCTTGTAGCAAAAATTCAATTAAACCGAAGATTTCTTACTTTAAAACTGATCGTTTACCGGTGAATATCGAGAACATCGCGTTAATGTGATGACCAAAAAGAGGCCATGCGACATTTCTGGGTCGCTGTGACCTGACCTTAGCCTACTAGCCAACTGCTGGTAGTGCTGCTGGTAGTGCTGCTGGTAGTGCTGCTGGAAGCGCTGCTGGTAGTGCTGCTGGTAGTGCTGCTGGTAGTGCTGCTGGTAGTGCTGCTGGAAGCGCTGCTGGTAGTGCTGCTGGTCGTGCTAATGGGAGCGATGCTTTTGGTAAGTAGTTTAGCTGTTAATGCTGCTGTTAATGCTGCTGGTAGTGCTGCTGGTAGTGCTGGTACGGCCATATAAATGGTGATATTCAATAAATACCTACCTAGTTGGATTGATTCTGACGATTAAAAATTTTGAAGTTGAACGGAAAATGCGAAATATCACGAGGCGACATAGATGAAATAATGTAATTGAGAGAAGGTTCTACCACATCTAATTCTCTCCAAAATGAACTTGGATTATATAATTTTTTGGCGTCAATATGAATTAAACTTCTTATCTATTGTTTGTAATATTTTTGAGAGTGATATTTTCAGCAGAAACTCGAGCGCCATATACTTGGATATATATGTACTGTAGAACTAAGACAAACTGCATGCCAAACCGCAGGCAAAATTGAACTTCCCGATCCCCAGCAAGTGTAAGGCAATAATAATAAATAAAAAGAAGAAAGACCAAAGATATGGATTCGTTTAGTTGCACGCCAAGTCTCGAGTTTCAGGCCAGTTCATCTCAGGGCTTCTGTACAAACTCATTTCTTATAGGACCCAAGCTCTAGGCTTCCCCTGTAGCTAGACCTACAGATCGTGTGACTGATACCAACCTAAGCTATAATTCTTAACAAGCAGATGCCCATGATAGCGCTACCCAAATATTAATTCTCTTTTTCTTCAGCCTCATGATTGTTTTTTCGTCTTGAATGGCGCCTCTGCTGGAGCTTTTTTCCTCCCTTCTTGAGGCTGTGACCACAGCCTCTTGATGCCCTTTATACCCGTACATCTGCCCAGCACACAACTGCTCACTGCTGGACCGCTTCTGACTTCAGCTGTTACACCAGCGCATCAGCTGTTACACCAGTGCATCAGCTGTTACACCAGTGCATCTGCTGTTACTCCAGGGCATCAGCTGTTACACCAGTGCATCAGCTGTTACACCAGGGCATCAGCTGTTACACCAGGGCATCAGCTGTTACACCAGCGCATCGGCTGTTACACCAGTGCATCAGCTGTTACACAAGCGCCTCAGCTGTTACACCAGTGCATCAGCTGTTACACCAGTGCATCAGCTGTTACACCAGCACATCAGCTGTTAGTACAGCGCATCAGCTGTTACACCAGTGCATCAGCTGTTACAGTGCATCAGCTGTTACACCAGTGCATCAGCTGTTACACCAGCACATCAGCTGTTAGTACAGCGCATCAGCTGTTACACCAGTGCATCAGCTGTTACACCAGCACATCAGCTGTTACACCAGTGCATCAGCTGTTACACCAGCACACCATTTCCAAGCGGATGTGTACACAAACTTTTCGATAGTGCCTGGAACATGAACATAAGTATTCTTCCTATGGCGCCTTTGCGGCTTGGGTTTTACAAGAGGAGAAATAACAATTGCAGCTTAAAGTTTCCAAGCAATTCGATGACAGTGTGTCAAACAAAGGAAATCTGTTAAGCAGTCTGAAGTCAGGTTTATTTCCAATGGATATAATTTTGATGCTCGTAAGACATTTTTGTGATAGTACAGAGCATGCATGCATAATTTTTCGAATGAATTTTCTCTTGTTTAAAATTCATGTCATGAGAGAAACTGACAAGCGCAAGTAACTTTGTGATATATAGATGACATAAACTAATACATAAGCAAATAAATAAATTGATAAATAAACTAATAAAAAATTTGCAACAATTTTTGGTGTTGTGAAGTAACGATGACATAAATTCCAGCATAGAATATACTGAGCACAAGATTAAAATTTAAGCGAAAACTACAGAAATAAATGAATACGCGCTCGAAATTCAATGTGCACAATTTTTGAAGAAAAGTTATCAGAGTTTTAGAATGGTAACCTTGTTTATGACTTATCAAGATTGAAAACAATTGGCACATACCACTGCATATGATAATTTTTTTATAATGAATATTTCACCTTATTTCCATAACTATTTTTAAGCTAATTAATACAAACCAATAATACTGGACAAATTTACAGCATGATTGTTATAATTAGATCAACAGGTAAATATAAATGTAAACTTCAAAACGAAACTATAACTGCTTCATGACGGGAAATTATATTTTATTTTTCACCTAAAGCCATTCTGTCACGAACAGCGATTATCTCAATCTATGTCTTTGTAAGGGGAAGGGGTGGACGTGACTTGATTCATAAAGAAATATCTAAACTACTACTACCCTTGAAAACTTTGGATATGTGGCGTGTAGGAAAACTGGTTTATGGTTATATGCGGAATGTTGGCTTTAGAATCTAGTAGCAACGAAACTACTAGAAAATAGATTAAACTAAATCTAGAGATGCGCTCCAAATATATGCTGAGTCAAAGAAATATTTTAAACTCGGAAATGCTGCAACAGTTTTCCTATACGTTAGACTGGCAATGGGTTTAACCAACACCATCGGATCTCCTATATGCGCGGGCTGTAAACGCCTGACACTGCTACCTTGGGGGTGGGAACGCATCAGTCAAGATGCTCACTTACGATATTTTGCTCCCGGTTCTTCAACGGGAGGATATGAATCAGCCACAACTACTTGTGTAATAATTCTAACAAAAACACTCAATTCTGTAATAACTCTGTACCAACACTCCGCCACAATTACTTCTGTAATAACTCCGTACAAACACTCCGCCACAATTACTTCTGTACTAACTCTGTACAAACACTCCGCCACAATTACTTCTGTAATAACTCTGTACAAACACTCCGCCACAATTACTTCTGTAATAACTCTGTACAAACACACCGCCACACTTTCTTCTTGCAGTACGGCCGCCGAATATAGCGCCCTCGTGTCTTCGTGTTTCAGCCGTGCGCTTACAAAGATCATTTTAGCTATCCATGAAAAGTTTTAAAAATAACGTCCACATTGGTTGTATCAATCGAGCGGAGTTCATACATAATAACTCTGCTACTCCTGTCGTATAATGGTCGTCTTGGTCGTAGTCTGTGGCCGCGATAGTAGAACCATCCTCTACTACCACCAACTTGTAGATGCTCTGTCGAATCCATAGCCACCTCGTCTCGTCCAACTGCACCCGCCGCCATCTTTAGTTTATGACGAAACATATTCATTTTTATATATTATGAATACTTATATTTTATTCTTCACTGTCGTCAGCTATGCGGCAAATTTAACAAATACTTAGGCGGATGGCTTCACAAAAAACGCTATATCGACGAAAATCAGCAAAACCTAGTATTTGTAAGGCAATAAAAGTGTTATGTGTCGATTTAGGTGTAGTGCATTATTGGGAAGGATGATAACACCTTGTTGCTCTCGAGCCGTTCAACAGTTCGAGCTGTTCAGCAGGCCGTCATTATAAATATGTGAGTGCAATTAAAATATACCGATGACACAGGATTACAAATTCACAAATGCAGGGCTCTAGCCTGCAGACCAGGCCACTAAGAACCTATTCCTTTAGCGTTGGGTCTTTTTATACCACCTAATTGTCTTATTCTCCTTTCTCATTCGGGCTTCCCAGCCAAAACCTCAGCGAGTTCTAGAAAATGTGTCAACCCGCTTCTCCGTTAGCAATGTCCTGTAGTATTTCACAGAAGAAAAGTGAATTGCAAAAGGAATGAATTTTAACGGCAGCTTCGCAGAAAAAAAACCGCGTTGCACTGCCTCGCTCAGGTCACTTGTGACTGGAAAATGGAAAGTAGCCTCCATCCATCAACATCGTAACTCGCACCCATCACATCTACGCATCTCAGGCCGCTCGCCATCTCATTAATATAGCATTTCTTTCGGTTTCCATAGCTCCATTCAGCCCTCCTAAGACTAGAATATTATGCTTGACTCATCACAAAACTTTAACTATCGACACTTGAGCTGAAGCTTCTAAACAAATATGCTTTAGTTGGGAAGTTTCTCTTCAGTTACCATTTGTCCATTTATATCCTCATAATTCATAATTAGCCATAATTTGAAAGAGTATATATGATGGTTCAGTAATAATTTTGCACCATTAATTGTTATACAATAGAAATAATTGTGTACAATCTATATAATTGTATACCAGCCATAACTGTGTACCAGCCATAATTGTGTGCCAGCCATAACTGTGTACCAGCCATAATTGTGTACCAGCCATAACTGTTGTGCACCAGCCATAATTGTGTACCAGCCATAATTGTGCACCAGCCATAATTGTGTATCATCCATAATTGTGTACCAGCCATAAATGTGTACCAGCCATAAATGTGTGCCAGCCATAAATGTGTACCAGCCATAATTGTGTAACAGCCATAATTATGCACCAGCCATAATTTTGAATAAGGCGGGCGGTGAGAGGTCGTGGTGTATGCTGTTAATGACGCTCCGGGAACGCACTGCGAATGTATTTTTTATCACCACAGCTCCGCGGAAAACTTTTCATCACAACAGCTTCACATAAAACTTTATATTTTGGATTAAGAAAAGCCGGTCAACAGCTCGAAGAGCAACTTTGTGGCATGTAAAGCATGTGCATTGAAATATCATCTGACGTTGAAAATAACGTAGTCAGCGTTGTTTCAACGAAATCAACTCGTAAGCAATGTTGTTTCAATAGCATTTGCCCAGAGGGACCATTTGTCATCACCGGTCCAAAACGAATGGCATGGTTTTGAGGCGTTGCTTAAAAATCTTATGAAAGATTTTCTTTCGGCTTAGTCTTATAGGTGCAAGAAATCTGTTGCATACTTGCCTTTCTCGCTTTAAGAGACGACGACTCAATCATTTATGGATTACCAAGCGTTAAGATTGCACCGCATAATGTGTTTTCAGTATCAATTCATAGTGATAGGGTAAGGAGCGTTTAGAAATCCACCTCGATTATGAATTTAACAAAAAGATTGTTCAATGAATAATTAATAACAATCAACAAGTTTTGGTAAAAAATGTAGTGTTAATTATTGAAATTGTTGCGTCCATTTGTACTATCAAGATGAATGGTTGTAAGTGAAACTGTTTTCTGTGCTCTGTTTCGTTTCACCAAGTTACTCGAGTACATCTCATGTCGCAACAACGTTAGTTTGTAAGGAAGATAATTGATCACAAATTTAACGCGCAGTCACTTGAATAACTGGTTATCCCATATATTGTAAGATTTTACGTACAGTTCTTGAATAATCAATGTTTCATATAAATAAATAGATAATTTTGTATTATATTTTCCACGAGACCAACACTTCCCACTACCCAAATTTATCGCCTAACCTGTACACAATTGCTCATCGTTTAAAACCTTGGTGGAAGTTTTTATTTGAGGCGGGAAAATACACCTAAAAACCTGGCGTCAGTATAACTTTCTCAGAGTATGAATGGAGCAGCAGCAGCAGCAGCAGCAGCAGCAGCAGCAACAACAACAGCACCAGCAGCAGCAGCAGCAGCATCGTGGACTTCGGTCCAGCTGAAAGTGGCGCAAGCAAGAGCACAGAAAGAGCAATCTTTGCTCTCCCTCTCTGCTGGTTTTATTGTACTTCTGTTCACTAGCGACTTTGATATTCTACCTTATTTGCAGTATTTTTCAGGTATAAATTTTAAATGTTCCATTTTTGATTTATTAGTTATTATTCGCGATCACTTAATTACATATGTTATCTGATTTTCCCTCCTCACGGAAAGCAAGTTTATCTATAATCTTGTTGCTCTTTGCTTAGAAGGTTAATTTGCTATAGGGGATTTTTTGCATGCCCAAATATTAATTTTATTAGCTATATATTCGATGAGTAGTTTTACGAGAATTTTGTTGATGGCCCTGATAACTGCTAGAGCGATAACCTTAATAATTTGATAATTATATGATTACATGATTATACTATAATATATAATATAATCAGCCTATAATACATGATTATATTATAATATATAATATAATCATGTCACCGAAGTGTATGAATCAACATGCCTTTGATTGCATAAGCCTCGGCTCATTATGGCTTGCGTGTTTATGCAAATTAGGAAGCCAGGGCATAGAAGACTTTGAGGTTTGATTTTACCTCACTTGTCATCTCAACAATTCAGCGCATTAATATTCTTAGCACAGGAACGAGTGCTAATAGTCTGGATATTTTTTACCCCTTTAATAAGCGGAAGTAATATATTCTAATATTTTTATCGCTGAACGCGCTCTTCTGTTGAAGTAATGTCGCGCTCTTTACCAAAAGTAATAATTTTACAAATTATTTTAAGCTAGAATATTTTTCCCAGTGTTTTCCTTAGTGCAGAAATGAATGAAATCGGAAATTTGGTATTTCGCTAACTTCAGCTGTAGAAAGGACTTTGGAAATTTCGTAAGTTGATTAATGCACGTAATATGTACTGTTTGGATTACGAAAATGCGCTATGGATCTACAATATGAATTACAGTCTATTATATTAGTAAATTTTCCCTGCTGAATATGTTTCGATGCATGCAAATTTAATTCCGTAAACTTATATGTTGATTATTTTGTGTCGACCAGGTGACGGCTCCCATAAGTTTATTCACTATATTTTTGACTGGCCATCGACATTCAAATTTTCCTTACGTAGAGGCTTTAGATATGACACGAAAAATACCATGCATGGCAATTGATTTTATACAATGCAGATCATAAAATAAACACTATAAATAAGCCACAAAAATTCGACTGAAGATTAGCGATATCACTTACGTGCACGGATGGAAAGTATTCCAAATAATGAGCACTAAGTCAATTTTCTCATGATCTTGGATTCATTCAATTTCTATAACACTTTATCTAGCACATTATACACGTGAGCCATTTACTAAACGAAGAATTTTAATTCCAACATAAACGTGGAATATTTTCATGGAGCTGCTCCGGTCCAATTCATATTTAGGCGTTTATTATTGGTTATTTATAGAAGAAAGTAAAATTAAGGCATCAGTTTAGCGCGTACAGGATGCATGACGACCAGAGCAGCAGCTATTGGACTTTCTATATGAGCAAGTGGGCAGTGGGGCAGGGAAGTGGGGTAAATGGTAGGGGAAGAGAGTGGTGGGGTAGGCAGAGAAAGTCAGGAGAACAGGAGAAAACCCCATGGTAGTGCTAAGGGTGACGGGGTGCAGGTGGGTGCAGAGAGAGGGAGGCATAATGTGGCAAGGCCGGATGAAATCAGCTGGACCTTTCGATGTCACTCATTCTCGCAGGCCGCGCTCGCTGGACAAGACTGGAAGAAATTTACAGAGAGACTCTGTGGAGGCCTCAATCCTAATCAATGAATTATCATGATTGATAATGACTTAAGTTTGAACAATTCACGCGCATTGCTGGATCATCTACCCCTACCACGCAAATTATGGAACAACTTTGCTGAAGAAATAATTTTATTGTCACATCGTTTGATCAACGTTACTTAAACGTCACGTGAATCGTTTCTTAACCGATTACCACCAACAGCGCCCTGCCATCGCGTCCAGATTTCAATTTACCGTTTCTCTGCTGTGGACGCCGAGGCGCCCATTACCAGCGATGCTGTGCGAGGGATCTCAGTCGATGATGCCACCTGAGTACCGGGACCCGGATGATGCCATCTGAGTACCGGGACCCGGATGATGCCATCTGAGTACCGGGACCCGGATGATGCCATCTGAGTACCGGGACCCGGATGATGCCACCTGAGTACCGGGACCCGGATGATGCCACCTGAGTACCGGGACCCGGATGATGCCATCTGAGTACCGAGACTCAGATGGTGCCATCTGAGTACCGTGACCCGGATGATGCCATCTGAGTACCAAGACCCAGATGATGCCATCTGAGTACCGTGACCCAGATGATGCCATTTGAGTACCGTGACCCGGATGATGCCATCTGAGTACCGTGGCCCAGATGATGCCATTTGAGTACCGTGACCCGGATGATGCCACCTGCCATCGCGTAGCTTAGAGAACTGAGACTGCGACTGCAACCGAGGAGCTGTCACCCTTCAAACTATCCTCGCTGATGGGATTGGGCTCTGCTGAAAAAAATTAGTTCTATTTTAATATATTTCGGGTTATGCTATTGGTGAGTGATCAAGGACCGTTGTTTTCTCGTCCACGTAGGAGGTGTTGTGGTTAAACATTTTCATTATCATGAATACACGATAATAACTAGCGTTGTTTGCTTGAGTGAGGCTGAATCATTATAGAAAAATACAGAGCTCCTCCGCTGCCTTGTTTAGAGATCTGTTGAAGACGTGGTTAAATTAGATTACTATAAATACCTGAAGACTGTCTGACGAAAAATGTATTCTTTAGCAATATACTCCTTTGAGCAAGTGAATATTATTAGGCGAAATCTATTAAATGAAATCATTGGTGGTGCGTCATCTCAGGGTAACTTCTAAAACCGTAGGGAACATTTTACAACAGTAGAAAATGATTAATTTTGCTTTCTTGTACTAGAGGTGATCGCTCCACAGGTAAACAAACCTATGATGAACGGCCGAAGGCGAATTCTTTCACCGATGAGGACAAAATTACATGAAAGCTTCGAGTGAATAGAAGAGGGTCAATTTCTGGTAGTATTAAGATATTTTTATGCTATTTAGATCAACTGTCTTCTCGAAGGTAAAACTTTCTATTCCATTCATCGAGGAGGTGAGAAGAGTAGCAGTTTTCCCATTGTGATTAGCTCTTTGGTGAAGCTCGGCCTTGAGCTACTTTTACTGGAATGCATACAAAAAAGAATAGGTGCCAATTTGGAGCACGATATTTACTCGTGGCATACAGAAGTGATGTGTAGTACGGTACCATGCAAATCATGTATTACAATGGAAAACTTTACTTTTCGAATTCATCATTCATGAAAAATCAGAAGAATTTTAATGTATTAGTGGCTATGAAGTCTTGAAGTAGCTATGAAGTCATGAAGTGGCTATGAAGTCATGAAGTGAAATTGGATAATACAATTAATAATTCTGCAGAGATGTAACACAAGTATTATTATCTTTAAAACGTAATTTTGTATCTGCCATTGTGACATCGTATCATTGACTGTCGTATGCACCACTCAGTGGACAATGAAAGTAGATCATAAAATACAATTCCGTATTTTTAACAGCGCTTTACAATTCAGTGGCGAGGAAGGTATTGTCTTAATAAGTTATTGTCTTAATAAAGAATTTAAGAGCAGAACTTGTGCAGTCTGTAATAGGAACTCTTGAAATTCTATTAATCCTGAAGTAAAATTTTTCATTCTTAAAAATTTAAAACAACTAACGCTTCAAACACATTCTCCCAGCTTTTGCCATGCTTATTCAATTTTATTCTTATATACAAAATTTTGATGCAGTTGCAGTCAGGTGACTAAGGGGGGCAAATTTATAACACAAATTTGGCTTTTTACAATTCTCTAGTCTTCTCTGCAGCATACCAGGAGTCATATGCAGGAACTTCCAGTCATCTTTAGGTTTAAAAGATTTGGATTTTCTTTTGTGCTATATTCTCCAAATCTGGCAATAAATTAAACGATAAATTCCACTCTATAAAATTATTCGTTATCATCGAATTGTTAGGCGAATAAGCGAAACATAGATACCAAAATATCTAAAATATTTTATTTGGTTTCGATCGACCTAAAAGATCCTGCCCATAACTAAGGAGACCGCAATATTTATTCGTCGGCTTGCCATAATCGATATCCGACATGCCAAGAATTTCGCAGGAGGTTTTCAAGGACTCGTTGACTTGTAACCATAGCGACGGATGCAATTCCACGTATAATGTTCCAGCTACCTTACCTCATCTCGCTCTGTAGCTCGCCACATGTGGCAAGGGACCTCATCTCGCTCTGAAGCTGCCACATGTGACAAGAGACCTCTTCTCGCTCTGTAGCTGCCATATGTGGCAAGAGACCTCTTCTCGCTCTGTAGCTCGCCACATGTGGCAAGAGGCCTCTTCTCGCTCTGAAGCTGCCATATGTGGCAAGAGACCTCTTCTCGCTCTGTAGCTCGCCACATGTGGCAAGAGGCCTCTTCTCGCTCTGAAGCTGTCATATGTGGCAAGAGACCTCTTCTCGCTCTGAAGCTGCCACATGTGACAAGAGACCTCTTCTCGCTCTGAAGCTGCCATATGTGGCAAGAGACCTCTTCTCGCTCAGTAGCTCGCCACATGCGGCAAGAGACCTCTTCTCGCTTTGTAGCTCGCCACATGTGGCAAGAGACCTCTTCTCGCTCTGAAGCTGCCATATGTGGCAAGAGACCTCTTCTCGCTCTGAAGCTGCCATATGTGGCAAGAGACCTCTTCTCCCTCTGGAGTTCGCCACATGTGACAAGAAACCTCTCCTCCCTCTGGAGTTCGCCACATATGTGGCAAGAGACCTCTCCTCCCTCTGAAGTTCGCCACATGTGGCATGAGAGTTTTGCACAACAATGTCGTGATGAATAATGTAATGTGTATGAAACATATATTCGGATCTTTGGCTTAAAGCGTTGTTGTGAATGCAACAGAAAAATTTGGTAGAATTAGACAAAATTTCATGCTAATGATCGTTGTGAAAAGGAAAAGCGTTTACAAATCACTGACCAACTTTTTCCACAAGAAAAAGAGCCGTATTAATATGAGGTCAATTCATCTTTTGGATTATGTATGTAAACGTTAAATTGTAGTTCTTTTTGTAGCAATGAGCTCTCTGGATGCCGATTGCAATAGATTGAGAGAGGCCTATCGGTAAGATTGTGGGGAGACAATAAAAATATCTTCAACAAATTTCTAAGTTTTTTGTTTAAATTCGGAAAGAATTCGATAATTCCATGTTATTTTAATTCACCTATGTGAAATATGGAATCGTTTCTTCCAATATCCGAAATACATTTTGTTTGAAGGTCCGGTAATAGTTTAGTATTTTGACACTAAGAACTCTAATTGCAGAGTCCTCAATTGCAGGCTACTAATAGGTCTTATCTGGAGGCTGCATTAAGCAAATTGTTGGCAATAGTTATCTTGTCGTCGTTGGTCTAGAGTGCCCCTTTCTTGCGCTGCTTAACATAAGGCAGCGCGAACATCCGACAAAGTGGTTTAGCGGCTTGACAACGGCATCTAAATTGCTTCAACTTCCCTCAGGATATCGTGTGCTCCAGCAGCTAATGGATGTACAGCTAATTTCATTAAAATGCTTTCAATGCTTTCAACACATCCCATAAAAGGCTGCTTCTAAAACCCTCAGGACAACTACATCGGTGGAATTTTGGATTTAGGAGGAAGGAATATAAAAATTAATGATATTTAAGGCAATTTGTGCGCGACTGAAACAGTATTTCTGTTAACAAGGTTCCGAGTCGTTTATAAAATATTATAGTCGCTTGTTAATTATATTAATCATTAAAGCAATTATAGACATTACCCGAAATATTGCACATATGATTTTGTGGTTGCATTTTTGGAACTTGATTAATTCTAAAGAATTGTAAAAAAATAGTCTAAAAGTTAAACATGCTCGTCGTGAAGAGAGTTTTTGGGTTCCACTCTCGTCATATATCGAGCGAATTCATTCCATATTGTGTTGGACACAATCATCGGAAATCTTCGAATCTCTAAAATAAATTCATGATATGTACAAGTTAACTACGTAATATTATTATTATTTCATCCTCATTACTATATTTTTTCTAATTTTTATCTTAATCTAGATTTTGTACCCAAAAATTCTGCAGTTCGATTTGTATCGTCCACAAAAAAAGTCATACACTTGATTCACTTTCTTCTGTGCGAATGTTATTGTTGTCGTTGAAACGTTAATAATTAATGAAATGCCTCGTAAAATCTGTAGTATTTATTTTCCTAATATTTCAATCCGGCTGAAGTAAAGTTAAAATTTACATCCGGTTTAATATTTTAAAATAAACGAAGATAATCAGTGACAAACCAGGCACACGAAAGGGTGAATGACCGGATCAGCTCAGTAGATATTTTCAATTCTCAACATTCACGGTGGATTTTTTACAATTGATTTTACTCGATGAGGATTATCCACTAGAAGTGGTTAAGCCACACCTCCATTGCTTTAGTACAGCCGAGTGTTAAAATCTAATGCACGCCAAGATCTTCGAGCACTTCCCCAGCCAGCAAAGTCATGCCTAGCTGTATGCATTTAATGCCATTAGAGAGCATCAAACTGAACAATCAATCTCAAACCGCGTACAAGAACCCCACGCGTACTTTTTGTCTCCAAATCAAAGAGGATATTTCCATTACCATCAATCGAAACAAGCCATACGTCGGCTCGCACGACGAGCTGCTAATTGCACAGCAACCTTATCAATGCTTAAATGTTCAAGAATGTTGTTTTTATCCTTTTATCTGAAGCCAGGCATATTTGCTCAATGTTTGGTAATGATCTACATGAGCACTTCGAGTTCTTTGCTTCGGTGGCGATGTACATTAGCACTGAAAGTTTCCGGTCCGCAATTGAGACACAGGAAATGTAGTGAAACAGTAATTTGCCTGCAGTCCTTGGAGTATTCTATGTTCGATGGGAGATACAAATAGAAAATATCATCACGGCAGTAAAAACTAGAGCAAATTTGTTTGAAAAGATATTTATCATATTTTGAATTTGATTAGACATTATTTTATGAGCGAGTCCAGGTGGACGTACGTCATGGCACGGGTGTCCACTTAGCTCTCAATCTGCAGTGGTGGTCGGGAGTGGTTCAGTGTGGTTGCTATCTTGTCCTCTAGATTACTTTATTTACTGCTGAGGTGGTCTCTAATTGATGTCCAGTGAAGAACACTTTTAGACATTTTAGTGGTCGAGTGCCTGGTCCTTTAACGGACCTTGAAAAAAGGCAGAAATGCGTGTGTTGAAATTGGTTCTGCATTATGAGATGCGCTACTCAGGCTCCGGAGAGCAGCTTAACTGCCGGTGCTGGAGATGCATTCAGGTATTGCAGCAAATGGGCCTTAATGGATGTGGACGGACTTTCGACATAAAAAGGTTGTCGCACTTACCTTCAAAAGAGTCACATCCTATTTTTACATGCACCTGATAACAGCTGTTGGAATGGCTTCAGCGCATTGTTTTCTTGATGTAGCGCTACTACGAGAGAGATGTTCAGATTTGTCAGCGAACAGGATTCCGAGCGTAATTGATATTTAATGGAAGTGATAATAAAAGGCATTGTCTGGAGTGCATCCCAAACCCGGAATGGAGTAGGGGACGAACTTTGTGGCTGAAGATCCTTATATTTTGTTGGCTTGTTCATAGAGACATTTAGGAACACGTTATTAATGTGACATTATGTTTACTTAGAAGCCCGTTAGGAACATCAAGTTGCCAATAGCTGTGCAATGCAAATAAGTTAATCATGAAATAACTCTTTCATAATACTGAAAATGGAGCGTAATTTTCCTTATGTCATTTAAATCTGCTATGAGAACAAGGAAAAGATGATACTTAAATGCTGCAAGCTCTTGAATGATTAAACGCTTTATACTGCATAAGGTAAATTTCGTGTAAAAATGCTTAATCGCAAAACTCTAAAAAATTTTTACAAAATTAAATGAAACTTGGAAATCATGGATTCAATTCATTAGGTTTAAATTTTAATTTCAGCGTCTAATGCAAAACAGACGTATTATGGTATTCTAATTAAGTTACGCTCATTATTCTTCAATTAGAATAAATACATTGTAATGCAAGCTGTAAACTAAATAGTTGATAGTTAAATAGTAGTTAAATCATGTTATAATTTTTATATGAAGGTAAATTGTTGTGATTTTCGTATTAACAAATTTTATTTCACATATTATCGTTTCTAGAACCTTCGACTAAATGCAATGTACAGTATATTTACCACTATAATCTTACCGGGAATTTTTAGTACGCAAATATTCAGTAGAATTTTTTCTTCTCAGCGGACCCTGGGAGAATATATATTGTTGAGTATTTATACTGACGTTACATGGAACTTTACAGCTCCAAGAAGCGATCGGCCAAACCAGTTCTTATGAATACAAGAATTCGAATTTGAAATACGATATATACGATATCGATAAATACGTACGATATACAATCAAGAAGTTAATTGAAGGTATGCGGATCGACGGGCATCGTAGTTTCAAGAAAGAAAATTGAGGCTCTTCTCCGATCGTGTTCAATTAACTGCAATATATGTTTTAAAGCACAATCAGAATAATAGAACAATTAATATAGAATATCAATGCTGTCTACATATTCATATGTTCGTTACAAACAATATAGTTGAGATAGAGACAGTTAAGAATTCCGACTGTAAACAATAGTCCAAGTTTGAATCTGTCGAAAGGATATTTATTACATACATCGGTGATGAATGAAGAATTTAATTTATCGGAACTTGGAATAACAATTTCTAAATTACAATCGACTTATACTTCTAGCGCACTAAGATCTTGGCAAGTTTTTTTTAATAGATTTTTGGAGGGCTTGTTTCCTAAATCGTTCGTAGATAGTATTATATCAACTCATTTATAATAACTGGTAATATCAAAAGTTTGTTAATTACGTAAATGGTAATGGCAAATCATTTTTTTCATCACCAATTATGAAACGATTTGCTTTGGGGAAAAGCAATTGAACCGATTTCTTTACTTCCACAAGCATCAAATAAACGTATGGGCCCGAATTTGAAGTCATACTTCAATAAAATACTTGATAGTCTCTACCTGAACAACTTCTGGAAATATATGAATTTTTAGGACGGAAATGAAGAACTCGGCGCTGAATACTCTCTGGTTATCATCAATCGTCTACGATGAAAACAAAATGCATTGCAATTATTGAAATGAATTATATATTGAAAAATACGTATTGCAACGTCGTAAACAAACTCATCCGAATATTTCTTTTTGATGTTCGTACATGAATTTTTTCTATCAGACACGGGCAGGTTTCACTGAACTGCACGATTTTCGCTACTCAAATCTAAACTTTTCAGTGAACATGATTATTTTCTGACTTTGAAAAACATCAATAAACATTTAGATTAATTTATCTTCATTCTATTTAGACCTAAAATCATGGGGATATTATACACTTAACCTCACGCATAACGCCTATTAAAACTGCAAAAATTTGATAAAAACTTGCCCCTAACAAGATTTAAGGTCGTCTTTTGGGCGTACCCTCTAAGTCGGGGCTCTCTCAGCCTTTATGGCTCTGCTAGTATCCGAGCTCGCAAACTTTGGGCTTGTACAGGCATACATGCCTTGTCCTATCTATCATATGGACATGTTATTAGGAAATGTTGTATTAATTATAAATTGTATTACTCCAGCTATTGCGGTTCGTAGTGTTCTGTTGGAATGAAAATCAGCATACTACATCAATAATGCAATAGCATGTAAATGACAATTCTAATTTCTACTGATACTAACTATCATTGAAATATAACTGTATTGCAGGCATAATTAGGTAATAGTTATTTGCTTGAATATTAATTACTTTTCTTACACCGTATAAGTAGATGACTTCTCATACTTATGAATGATGAATTCACAAGTATGACAATATAATTTGCCTAGCAACACAGCGTCTCGGCCTACGAATACTCCTTTAGAAATGTTCGTCTCAAGGGCTGCAGTTGTTCGGTGCTCTTACCTGCATCCTTTTTGAACAGCAGACGAAGGCCGTATTTGTAGCCTTTAAATAGGCAACATTACATGCAGCCAAGTCCAGCTCTTGCGTGGAAGATGCACAAAAGATCGAGGAATTCGCGAGACCTCGGGCCATGAATAAGCTTTTGAGAACAGGTCGCTGTGGAGCGAGCATGTTTAACCCAACGATCTGAAGTCCTTGCAAGGCTCCACACATTCGTATACCTCCTCCTATCTTACCTATGAGATAGGCATGCCATAGGCTTGCTTGCTCTATTCGCAGCGACAAGACGGCACCGCCAAACCATCTTTTTGGGGAATTCTTAAGTCACCTGACCATGGAAATTCCACGCCTCGGGGCCAGGACAACATTCTTTGGGCTGGTACACCGGCGCGCAGGAACTGAGCGGCCGATCGAGGAAGGGAGGAAGCAGGAACCTGGCGGTCAACTTGCCAGGCTGGGCTAACGTGAGCAGAGGAGGCGGGTCCTGATGTGGCAGCACTGCCCCAGAGCATGCGAGCACTTCAAGACTCTTGTATAATCATGCTCTACGCTGAGGACTTTTGCTTCTTTCGATAGTTTATATTTAAGACCAATACAGATTCAAGGCTTTGATAAAATCATGCTGTACGCTGAGGACTTTTGCTTCTTTCAATAGTTTATATTTAAGAAAATTCACCATATCGATATCGATTCACCAAATAGTAAATCGCTAGGATTTTATATTCTTGTCGTACCCCTAGGACTAAGTTGTTCATAACTAGTCCTGTTTATTTCGATATAATGTTAGGTCTTGTTTAGGTTTTATGTCTGTCTTTGAATTTTGACTTTTAAAGTGATTTTATTCATTTTTAGTTTAGTCGAACTGATGATGGAGCTGGACTCCGAAACGTTTTCAATATCGATATGGTGAATTTTCTTGGCGTTTTATTTGCTTTTAAATTCCTTATGAACTTGCGATATAAGCAGACTAATGATATAATTACTTATATTTAAGACTAATACAGATTCAAGGCTTTGATAAAATCGTGCAGTACGCTGAGGACCTTTGCTTCTTTCAATAGTTTATATTTAAGAATAATACAGATTCAAGACTATGATGTAACCACGCAGTACGCCGAAGAGGACCCATGCTTCTTTCAACAGTTTATAATAAGACTAATACAGATTCAAGACTATGATGTAACCACTAACCACGCAGTACGCCGAAAAGGACCCATGCTTCTTTCAATAGTTTATATTTAAGACTAATACAGATTCAAGACTGATGTAATCACGCAGTATGCTGAGGCCGCTTGCGTCTTCACGAGTTAAGGGTTAAAACTAATACTTTTTCAATTTGACGATGACGTATAGGATTACACGAGGCTGCACCGATTGCCTGGAGATGTATTTTTAGTGCACCCCGCGAAATTATCTTAATTAAACAGAAGTTACAGGGAGAGGATGTCATGTTTTTCGACAAATTAGAGTCAAAAACAACAGTTGACACGGATAACACCTTGTCACGATCAGCGATTGTCATCAGGAAAACATTATACCAAAAGACAAATACTTATTTTCAAGGCCGCAACTTCCCACACAGAACTCGACACTGCGATCAATGGAAAAAAAATTCGCTGCAGTCAAATCCGGATGAACTTCGGTTCTGGTTTTATGGGCAAGGGTACATTAGAGGTTCCACATAAATTTGGCTCGGTGGAGGAATTTTGAGTGCGCAAAGATCTTTGCGGTTTTATAATCTTAGTGAGACAAATAAGAGCAGGCTTTTAGCAGCCAGAAAGAAAGATCCGAGTGGCTATCCGCAGACGTTTCCAGCAGCACCTACGTGTACTGTTTTTAAATTAATATTTGAGAACAAATCACGCGTACAATTACGCAACATATCATCCTGAAAACGGAAAAATTCTTGTTGAAAGAAGAACGAATAGGATTGTGATGGAAGTATGGAGATGCTGCAGAGCAAAATGGCCATCACAAAACTCCTCGTACAGAACGAAGTTCTGTCTACCAGGATGCCATTGTTTGGCATTCCTACAGCGAAGGTATTGATCCTGAAAGTGTCTGTTAGTTGATCCTGCAGCGATAACTGAAACAGAGCATAAGTCGTTTTCCTCTCCATCGCAGTGAAAAATTTGCATTAAACTGTCGTAATACTTGTGCAGGATCTGAAGCTATATGCTTGATAATATCGACCATTTCAATGATGAAACTACCCAGCTCCTTCCTAATACCACTTGACAATATACCTACTGACGGCAGCTCTACATGCCAGGCCTTCAGGTACGAATAGCCCTGACGAAGGTTCGTACGTGTATCTATAGACAAAGAGTTTAAACTTTCATTGAAAGCATTGATCAAAGCCTACATTCATAGTCTGGTTTTATGGCCTCGGTTTTAGAGAATCGGAGAAGACACATTTTGCTTGTTTTATTTACTAATTCTCGAATATTTAAACTCCCATTGCCTTGACATAAAATGCATACATATTTATTGTAAACTTTCTCGATAGAACAACTTCCACGGCACTGCTTAGAGTGATCTTCCTCTTTACAGTGATCATTTTTTATGCAGTCTGTACACAAAACACTCTTAAAAAGTCCTAGTTATAAAAGTTATTAAGGAATAATATTTTTTGTGACTTCTATTCATTCTTCAACCATAGAAATTAAACGTAAAAATATGGTTATCACAGAATGCTCGCGAATATCATTTTGCATATTAAAAAATCTCAGAAAGGCAATTGAAAAATATGTTAGGCGAAGAACGAAGACTTTTGTATGAATCTCAATTGCTTTTGGAGTGAATCTCTATTTTCGACTTTCAAATTACTGACATTCTAATATTTGGCAGCGAATAGGAGTACTTATGCAGTGAGGTGAAATAAGTTACTTCGCTTGAAGGAAGTCTGCCCTGAATAAAAATAAAAGTATGCATTATATAGTATAGTACAGGTGCCACAGCAGATACAAGTCACGACAATCTCATATGAGATTGCATTAATGCATGAATAAATGAAGGCACGTTACTGCATAGAAATATGTCATATTCAATGCTGATGAAACGAGGAACATGTTTGCAGATGCTGATGCAAAACTGGGCATCAGCTTTGATAATTTGATAAGTTTGATAATTGCATCAAACTTACAGAAGTTTATTATTATTACAATTATATACAATTATATTGCAATTATTGCTTGGCCGCGATTACTGGGATTGCATAGCCGCGATTCAGAATGCATGGATGATGTAATATTTAAACTGCTGTAGTAAGCGTTAAATTTACATACAAGTCACCGGAGCGACACCCATGCTCCAAGCGTTAGTTTATTCCTTACAAGCATAGAAGAACCAGGTCTGCAAGGACGCTAATCTGAAGGAACTAGTCAGGTGGAAGAAAAATGTCGCGAGAGGTTACAACAATCCTGGCAATGCTGGAGGAAGTGAATACATAGAGGGATCTTTAAAGGTCAAAGAGAGGCTTTAGGTGCGACATCAACCCTTGATTCTCCCTTGGCTGTATGCATGAATGCCTCGGTCGTCCGGATACAGGCTAGGAGGTGAGATGAAGATCTTGATAATACCTGACACGAGCGCGTGCAGCTACAACACGTGGTGCGGTGGGAGCATAGGTGCAAGATTCATATTTAAGGTGGAAAGTTTCCTTGATCGTACGCAGTATTGCACATATGATAGCTGCTTCATTTCATCACCTAAACAAATTAATTATTGATAAAATTGTTATTTTTGTCTGCTTTTTGATCAATGCTGTATTTAACTAACTGAGATATCACTAGATCAATTGACTGATATGCGAATTGATTGCACTTGAGAAGATAACGTCAAAGTTGAGTGTAGTTATAGAGGAGTATGACGCAAAATTGTCTCATTATTGTAGAATAATTGTTTTTTTTTTGCAGTAAAAATTCAACATATGCAACCTGAGCACGTGGCTTCATAGGTTGCATATGTTAAATTTTCGTTGCTAAATTTCACTCCGCACACAACTTTCTTAGGATTCGTACCTCAATAACTCAGCTTTGTTGTTTGTTTGGGAGACAACGTGCGTCTGATCAACGTCGCTATCAGTTCTTCTAGGCCTATCATTGTGTAATTTTGCGCCCTAGATGAATTTAATATTAATTTTTACTGGTGTATTCCAGTTGAAATAGTTACTTATTTCTACCCGTGAGTTGCACAGTTGATATATCTAATAATCCCTATACTGTTTAGCTACCATCGTAATATCTACGTTCATAAAATATAAATAGATATCTAGATAAATGTGGTTCTTCGCTAGAGTGAATATTTTTGCTTACTGCTGCGGCCAGATAATTGATCAATGACGCGATCTAGATGAAATAACCCCCATGTACTTCTTAGTGAATATATCTCTTATAATATACTTCTACTTAGTGATAAAAATATGTACAAAATATGTGAAATAGTAGTTTAAAAGAAAAATTGAAATAATCAAGATAATAAAGATCATAGTTATAAATCTGCTTAACTGTTATTGTGCACTGCGTTGCTAGTGCTGCTTTGATGGAAGGTATTTGGAAAACATTCAATGTTAAGGCGATTATTTCTCGTTCTCTTGCCTAGAAATTAACAATAAATTATTATATTGAACAATAATATTTGTCGAAGTAGCGGTGGTGAACAAGTTATTCATGGCTAGGATCTGGATGCTTGGTGTGGACCGAATTGTTAGGGAGTTACTCAACACTTGCACAACGAAAATATATTTAATTTAATTTGTCAACCGCGCTCTGAATGTATGAATGATAAAATGGCTCATTCAACAAAAATTATGCAAAGAAACTATACATCAAATTTTATTTAAGAGTTAATTGAACAATGAAATTGAACGTAAAAAAGCAGGAGGGAGCAGGAGGGAGCAGGAGGGAGCAAAGGGAGCAGGAGGGAGCAGGAGGGAGCAGGAGGGAGCAGGAGGGAGCAGGAGGGAGCAGGTGGTGAGGGTGTGGGGAGCAGGGTATGGGGGGAGAGAAGTTGCGGGTATCAGGGAAGAAAGTTCAGCTTTTTTGTCGGGACCGAGAGCTGCAAACGCAAAGTTTGCAGCTCGCGTTTGTACAAAATTTTTATAGCATTAAAAACTCAATGCATAAATTTTTCTTCACGACTATTAATATGAAGACATTCAGTGATTTTAAATTTTGTTGCGATACAGGATTTGATCAATTGAGCTTCAGAGTTATGAATACGACACTTCACGAAGTTGATAAATAAATAATACCGACCAATCGAGAACGCGTTATTTCCATAATGAATTATTTAAATCACCATTTCCTTCAAATGTTCAGACAAAAAAAAAGACAATTTTAAATGACATTTGCGGTGTCGCAGGGACAAAAGTCAAAAAGCTTGGGTTAAAGGGCTAAGTAATTATGTTAATGTAATTACAATGGGTTAAAATTACAAGTTCAATCGATGGCAGCGCCTGGTCCCGTATTGTGCGGCTAAGGGATAAATTATTATGCTCTTTTAGAATTTTTCGTCGAATTCGGTAGTTCATTTTAAGAGATTAACGTGGATATTCATTTCATTGCAGTGATTTTGCTGTGGCATTGGTAGAGGGTTGTCGGCTGATTATAGTTCTCTACGGCAGTGCATGGGGCGGGTTAACTTATACGGTGTATATCAGTCCCCTGGAGAAATCTGAATTCCTTATCTTTCTGATGGACTTGGAAAATGTTAAACATTGAATTTATGTTTTCTATTGCATTTGAAAAGGCTAAATCGCCATGTTGTCAATTCAATCGACATTTATATGGTCTAAACTCTAAAAATTATTTCTCCAGGCCGTTGCAGAAGTTAAATCTTGCCCTTCTCATTTTATCGGTTTTTATTTTATGGTTTTACTTTATATGAGACTTAATGTTTCAATATAACCTATATTGTACTGATGAGTCATCAATTTTACGTAATATTGTATTTTATGTAAGTTAAAGAGTAGTCGTTCTCTCCTGAAGGACTTGATGCCATGTCCTATTCATCCTTTAATTTGTGGTATTTTTTGAACATACTCACCGTTTAATAAGTTGATCGCATGTATCCTTGTATTTCCATGCAGGCAAACACTAAAATTTTCCCAAGCAGAACTCGTCTATCCGAGCTGCCTGGTCAGATTTTCCTGTTTCTATTGCCGAGCTTGAACATAAGATTTGATCTGCGCAGACAACGCCCACAATCAGGCAAAGTTTTTTCCTCGTCTTCAATATGAGGTCGTTTTCGCAGTCCCCCCGAGGAAATAAAAGTGGGCAGTTTTTCCGAAATGCAAATTTTTTTTTTTGGGAGGTTCTCATAGGGTCGTGTTTGATTGCTTTTGGGATGCGTGAATGCAAGCTTGATAAGATGCTGAAATTTCTACCGTGGACAATGATTACAATTTGATTACAGTTGCAGGCATACTTGTTTCAAAATTCAATTAAAGGTTCTGAGATTTTCCGTCATAAATGCCAAAAATGTGTAGTACAGTTGTGCCTGAAAGCCATTATTGTGATGACTAACTGTTTTTTCGTATTGGCTGAGCAGTTCAACATATGTTATATGGATTATATTTTTTTCCGTTTCTTTCGATATTTCCAATCCTTATTGGTTGAAGTTGGTGGAAAATTCTATTCCATTAGCTTGTTTGAACTTAATAAAGGGATTGCTGTTTCCCTCATAGATTGAAGAACCAGTAATTTAATAGATAATAACTGAAGAATTGGCCGTTGTAGGTGTATTTTAATCAACGGGTAACAGTTAATCCCATTTTAGGCACGGAGTTACGAATTACCGCAATTCAAATTGAATTTTTCACAGGAAGATATTGATGCTTAGAAAGGTTTGAACCCCCCTGCTGACGTGCAGGTTCGTCTCGTGGTCACCAGAGCGTGACGAGCGGAGACGGGACGTTGCTGACTATTTAATAGACCAATAAATGCGACGTCCGCATGTAACTTATGGCAAGTTTTGCACTCGGCAGCAAAAAATTCATGAAAGCTTCGAGACCAACAACTCGCCGGTGTCAGAGTTCACGTTAAGGAATGTGCAAAAGCTATCAATTGAACGGCAGGCTGACGGTAAATAATTGCGGAAATAAACGATGATCTTTATACTGACCCAAGCGAAATACGCTAATTAGCTCAATCATCATCGCGCTTGTCAACAAAACAATGTTTCTCTGTAAATTGTACTCTTTTTTTCAAATTTATTAATGAATTTTGCTTATGCACCTAAAAAATCTATTCTATTTTATTGCTCTTCTAACACCGAGAAGCGTCCTACATGTAGCCTCTTTTCAAATCTTAATATCATTGCATTGTATAAGGAAAAGATGGCGCTTCGCTTCCAATCTGCTGCCTGATTTATTTTCTGACGTGCGGGAATCAACTGGGATTGGATGAAACAAGGAGAATAGATCATTCCTAATGCATGAGTGTTACCTAATTCTAATTATAAAATAGAGCATGGTATATGATCTGCGTTTAATGTAAAGATACGATTAGTTCGGGGAACGTCATTCTCTTGATTGTTCGCTGCAAGTTTATCCCGCAGTCTAAGAGAAAGGTAAACATGGCGGTGAGGCAGGACAGGTATCATCACTTCGCGAAAGTCTGCTCTATCATCGAAGATGGGGACAGCCGCGCTCCTTACAAGGAGTTGCGTCCCAGAAGGATCGAACGACTCCCTATCACTTTTTCCGAGAAAAACAGTGGCGGAAATACTGATCGCTGGATCCTGGCCAGCTACATCCAGTAATTTATTTGGTGTCTGCATGTTGTTCTTTGCAGTAATTTCTTTGGTGTCTGCAGCTGCGCAAGAACAGAACTTTATAGGGAAATGACGGCACGCGGAGACCTTGTTTAAAATTATAGCTTCAGGTCATGGCTCAAGAACCTGCCGTTGTAATGAACCAAGCAAGAAACTAATAATAAGTTAGCGCAGCTGCGGATTGAGGATTTAGCATGGCTCGCTCGGTTCATTGTACAGGCTGCTATTGGAACCATGACGCAGCCTTGCCCTGGGCCAAACTGCATGGGGCTCGGGCTCATGAAATGGCAAACAAGACGACCTTCGCTCGGGCCTCCGTTGCAGCACCGTTCAAATTTTCTGAAATGAATGACGATAAAATCGACTGTGAGCTTCAGAAGCGGGACTTATTTCCGTTCTAAAAACAATCATCTTGTGTTAGTGAGAAATACCCACGATTTCGTTATGAAAATTTGTCATTCAAGCTGCTAGAAACAAAATTTGGATCAATATTTGGGCAGAAGTTTTAGTGACATCACAAATAAACAGTAGCAAAAAACACAAATGAAACCACAAAACTCATATTCTTCTGGGAATGACTTTTGGAAATGGTATAGTGTGTATCCGTGTGGGCTAGAGTCCTTCAAGGGGAAATTCCTTTATTGTGAAGCAAACATGCAGACACCAAAGAAAAATGTGAATTTGAACAGTTTTTACCGAGATGGATGTTGGGGAGCAGATTGACCGGTTCCGAACAAAACTTCGCGACAGCTGCCTCTTGCTGTACAAAAATTCTCGAGTTAGGTTGAAGGCATACACAGCAATCGGGAGAGAGAATTGCAACCCAGCCGCTCTTTAATTAGGAAGGCATTGCGTGTGTAGCAATGAGCTTGAAGAGAGATGAAGTTACATCGCATTGTAGCGAGGATAAGGAATGGACTTATGTAAGCTGAAGATGGCACAAGCCAGCAGCTACGATGACACTGTTGTTGCTGAACGAAGAAACCAACTCTGCTTAATCAATAACGTCACATACATTTGAGCGAATGATATTAAGCAAGTATTAATGTTTTGAGAAGATTTAGAACGAAAACCTGCAGAGAGGCAATGCAATTGCAGGAAAAAATTTCGTAGAGCAGCGCGACTTGCTGCACCGCGCGGACTTGAGCCGTGCGGCAGGCTTCCTCCTGAGCCGCGGAGGGCACTGCCCATTCGGCGCGGTTGATGACCTCCCTGCCTTCAGTGGTCTCTGCAGCTGCTGAGCAGTGGCCTCTGCAGCTGCTGAGCAGTGGCCTCTGCAGCTGCTGAGCAGTGGTCTCTGCAGGTGCTGAGCAGGGTAGGCCTTTCTGAGTTTTTCTGGCCTAAACATAAAGCGGTTAAAAAAAAAAGAAACAACTGAAATACGTGTGATTCACATTCTATATATTGGAGTATTTTTTTAGATTTTAAAACGTGTTATCATTCAGCAATAATGCCTTAAGCATTATCTCCGCATTTCGTACTATATAGGTATATAGTTAGGTATATAGTTGTAAACACCTATTCGTTCTCGATAATTATATATATGCCTCATATTTTTATAATATATTTGATCTGCGACGAACATCTACCCTATACACAGATTTAATCACTATATCTTTGCTGGAAAAGTGTATTATATTTATATATTATATTATCTTTTTCAATTATAATTGAAAATGATAGTCGAATTATAAATTTAAAGTAAGGCTTTTCAGCTGCACTAAGGACAAGCTTGCAATTTAGTAAGGCACCTACGATACCCGACGGCGTTTCGTTAATTAGTTTCGTAATTTCTCGTTAATTTTTCGAAATCTCATTGACGAAACCGCCGAAAATTACAAATTATTTTCTACGACATATAAGATTTTGCATTAATATTAAGTATCAAGTCTGAAAAACATGTTTGTTACACCGGGTAGATAACTTTTCATCTAAGTGTTCCGTCTATTACATAATTTCTCGTTGCAAGATCTATGCAATGGATTTCTTGTATGATGATGAACTATGATGCCAGTGAATGAGAAAGTTCTAACGAATAAGTTCTTCCATTAAAAATTTCGCGGTGAACGTTTCACGAAAACGGTCGCATGTTGAGTTGAAGCTTCAAAGGGGCCTCATAACGTCACAAGTTTGGTTATGAAAAATATATGCAAGGGGGTCATTAATTAGTTTTTATTCTGGGCGCAGCTCCATGTGTTTTCGCAACCAAATATTCGCCGTGGTTATTTTGCATCTCAAAATTTTTACCGATGCCAGTTTTTTCAACAGTCACGGCATTACGGTGAAAAATTTGAAAAAAACGGACAAATTATATTTTTTTGAATTTAAAGTGAGTCTAGTATATTTTTGTGCGACTTGGGTCGCACACCATTGGGACTCACTTTTCACCATTGGGTGAAAAGTGAGTCGATTCGGTATTGATTAGCTGCAATATCTCAGCATAAAATTCTGAACTTTCTTCTTTAGATAATAAAAAATTACTGGCCCGTGAAATTCTTTATATCTCCTTATTTTCATTTCCTTTGAAATAATTGATCAATTTTTAACTCATGCCAATCTGTTTATGTACCACGATGTTTTTTGTTGTACTCAGTGGACGATACGCAGTGGACGTTACCCAGTGGACGTTTCTCAGTGGACGTTATCAGTGGACGTTTCTCAGTGCACGTTACTCAGTGGATGCGTTATAGAGTGAAAAAAAGCAGCCCGAAAACACCCTCATAGGCCTTCGACATGCGGGCGCAATATACCAACGCTGGCTTTGCTTCTGAGATTATTCTCGAGTAATAAAATTAATATCAAAATTTTGAGATTAATCTTTAATTAACGAGAATAACATCCAATTTTTATATTAACCTCGAATTGTTGATATGTTCTCGAATTTCTGCGATTATTCATGAGATCTAAGATTATTCATGAGATATTTTTTTTATTTCTGTAATTCTTGAGATTATCATCAAGTTCTGCAATTATTCTCGAGTAACTGAGACTGGAGTCATAAGCAGCGACCTCGGCAAGAGCGTCCAGTCGGAAGATTGGAGAACTCAGGCGTTCCTCACTGCCAGGTCGAAATGTCTTCATCAAAGAATTATTTTGATGGAACGACTTTTTTTACGCTGTTATCAGGCACCTGCTACTGCTGCTTCTGATGCTGCTTGATGGCTGTTTATTCTGATTTCTCGAAAATTAAGAGCTATTTTTCTACAACTCCAAGCCAGGTGTGACATTGTGCTGGGTGTTGAGCAGTGGACCTTCCAGAGTGTGCATCACGGATGTATTATACTTACCCATTGTTCATTCAAAGAGAAACAGGCTAGCGGCTAGGGCCGTACCAGTTCAGTCAAAGTCATAGTATGTATATGCATCCATGTCAAAGGCTGGTATCAGGCGAAGGCGTGTATCCATGTCAAAGGCTGGTATCAGGCGAAGGCGTGCATCCATGTCAAAGGCTGGTATCAGGCGAAGGCGTGCATCCATGTCAAAGGCTGGTATCAGGCGAAGGCGTTCACCAATTAGCGAGCATGAAGAGGCTTCTGCTGCCGTGTATCAGCTGGCGGACCTACAGCGTTTAGCCCTGCCAGCACCTACTGCTTTTGGTCGGTCCGAGAGCATTAAAATACTCAATTAAAACCTTCTATTGTGGTCGCAAAAGTCTATTTCTTTTTAAATTTAACTACCCACACACTTGCTGGATTAATTTCATTGTTGAAGTTGTTGAATATCTAATGATTATGTTCTTCACTTGTGATACTGTGAAAAGTTTCAAAACGCGGCTCGAGACCAATTTCCAACGAAGGAAGTTTTTGATTTGAAGCTGCGAACATTCGATGGTCGGTGAAATAACATTATTCTGTGTAATATGAAGTTGTGCACCATTGATTAAGTAGGCTCTTCTACTGCGTCATTGCTTTCTTCATTTTTGATTGTTTTTTCCTTGTTGTTCATTTGAGAACAAGTGAGTTAGCCTGCACGTGTTGCACAAAATTTGCCTCTGCCGTGTCAAGTTTTTTGTATGGACTGCCGAGGTCGTGAAAGGCCGGTGATGTCATGCGAGGAGTGACTGATATTATCGTTGTTTCTCCAGAAAAATGCACCTAACGAACAAAAGACGAGGGAGTCGAGCTAGTCAAGTCATCCATGCATGGCACTGCTAACGGACACTGAATGTGGAAGACCCTTTGTTATTTTTACACGGAATCGCGGTATCAAATGAAAGATTCCGAATTTGCATTCAGGGAATGGATGAGGCCATTTGTGTCAGCCGTGATGCAGGTGTTTGCACAGGCATGAAATTAGATGACCATTGGTTTGTAAGTTTCAAGAAGGTTGTTCACTACTTCTTCAACGGCTTCCAGTTGTAGGCGGAAAACGTAATTGATGAGCCGGATGTGCTGCGAATATATAATAAACGCTGAACTAATTAAAATCAAGATGAAAAATATACCGAAATGGCAGTCTGCTAAATGCTTCATTTATGGCGCAGCGAAAGTTGTGTAAGATAATAAAAAATTGAATAAATAATAATAGTAATAATAACAATAAGAAGAATAACAATAATAATAATAAGCTATGGATTTTCAAGTAAAATCCAATCTATCGTAGCAAACTGTGAGGATAAGCAAACGTTTATCGTGAACTATATTGCCGTCAGCAATTCCATTTGCCTTCATTAGTTGATATTCTTGAATAACTGATTTTTGTTCTGAACATGTAAATCAGGGATAAATTTTCAAAAAACAAGGGTCAAAGCAAGTTTGAAAGGCTCTTTCATTTCATTAGCACCTGCAAAGACTCAGAATTTCACGGCAAGCAGGGCGAGGTTGTGCCAGCGAAGACTGCGTACACTGAACACAGCGCCGCTCGCAGTTTTTGCGGGCGGACGAAGGATCACAGCGGTTCTGCCTGACAGGTTTTTTTCACTTATTTTTTTCTAGCCTCTCTCTCTCTCTATCTCATACTCTTTCTCTCTCTCTATTTCTTGGAGGAGGGGATCTCAGAGTGGAAGCATAAGAGTGCTCAGATGTCTATACACCTACACAGCGTACATTGGACTTGCGCACACACGAACGCTCACACACACACACACAACACACAACGTACACCCCGAGACCAGCGTGAGGCCTTGGCAAGGTCGCTGGTTCACCTCAGGCTTGGAACATAGGCGCCATCTCCCTGCCTCGCTCCCTCATCCTCCTCCTCCTTTGAATACTTATTCTCTTACTCTTTTGTTCCTTATTTTTAATAGATTTTGAACCCCCGTTGTTCTAATTCCTAGTTTTCTTAACTTTATTTTAATGTATTCAATACCATTTCACTGCACCCTCTTTCAAAAGACATCTTATTTGAACCAGCTTAACTAATTTTTTAACCAATATTTAAATTTTTGAATCTCCTATTACTAACTTCATTTTGCATATAAATATTTTATTTACGTTTATAAAGTAAATATTTTCATAGACATATAGAACTGTTTACCGCCACTCATTCCAGGACTCAATTTCAATACACCGAATTTTTCTGAATTTCCCCCCTCGTTACAACCGTTCTTCTTTTTTTCCTTATATACTTCGTTTCTAAGTTTTATCCATTCGGTACACTATATATTGTACGATCAACAAATGATTCGCGAGTTCGAACTCCTGTAGAACTGAACGTAATACTGCATGAGAACAATCACACATTGCGACCCAACCTCGGAAAAAGACTATACTTATGTTGAGTAATATATGGAGTCAATCATATTAAAAATTTTTGTGATTTCCTCATTACTTTTGACGTTAATAGGGGTTAATATATTAATAAGGGGGTTAATAGTTAATAATTTTAATTTAAGGGTTAATAATTTTAGGGGGTTAATAATTTTATTTATTTGCTTGATCGCAGAAATCTTGACAGTATTTTTTAAATAATCATTATAGAAGTTTTTATACTTATTTTGAGTCGACGAACATGGAATGAAAGATATTAGTCATTGATGTTGATATTTGGTACAAAGAACATTTTCCGGCTGCACCATATGCTTCTCCATTCTCAGGGCATCAATTATCTTGCCATTGATCAAAGTTCACGATACAAAAATTTTTAATTATTTATTTTTAAATATTTTATTTATTGTGGATCAGGGGCTCTACGATTTATATACGTCTAAATATAAGCCTATACATATACCTCGATATGCATTTATAACTGTTCGCACGACTGCTGCTGACAAAAAATGTAACTAATTTTATGCAACATTTGCACACTTGTACTAGATCTGACCAGCTATTGATAGAACGTAGCTATAGAACGATGGTCATCCGATAGCTGTGTTCAAAACTTAGGTATAAACTGATGGAAAACAGGAAATGATGTTCGACTGAAGTCAATTGATGGAACAACTGAAGTAGATTTTTGAGGCGTTGATGAGAGGAGTCGAAGCTGCGCCTGGGCAGCGCGCCAAGACCGCGACCTGCGACGCCTGTTCTCCTGCGCACGCTGGGATACTTTCTCCACGCACCTGCACCTGCACCTGCTGCGTGGTGCCTCCACGCACCTGCACCTGCTGCGTGGTGCCTCCACGCACCTGCACCTGCTGCGTGGTGCCTCCACGCACCTGCACCTGCTGCGTGGTGCCTCCACGCACCTGCACCTGCTGCGTGGTGCATCCACGCACCTGCATCTGCGCGTACCACAGCCCGTTATCTCCGTGCACCACAGCCCGTTATCTCCGTGCACCACAGCCCGTTACTATCATCTCATCATCATCCTTCATCTTATTTATCAAACTGTTAGAACAGCATTATTGGTGAAGGCTTACTTAATGCTTCACAAACATTATTGGTCATTCATACCACGTGGTCATTTTTTTTACCTTGCAGATATCGAATGTCTGTCATGCCTAACAAACACTTCACGTATTTCACGTCTTACAAGCACCTCATGTTTTCATTTCTCACGACCACATTATGTGTATCATGCCTCATAACCACTTGACGTCTCTCATACCTCACAAACACGTCATGCCTCTCGAGTCTCACTCACAAGCCTCATAAGCCATACGTACGACACAAACACAATTTTTCCAGCATATCTCACATCTTTGCTCTATAACTCCGTTCGTGAAAAGCGAGTTATTATTGAGCAAACGATTTTCCGCGCGATGGATTTTGGATGCATTATTTTACAATTCTACGCATTAGTGCCTAACGGTTAATGGACATGGCATGAGATTTAGGCACCGTGATGGAATGGCTTATCTCAGGACCTAAATACTTCTTGCCTGTATTATTTATCAAACAACTAGAATTCTCCTGAGAGTTGTGCTAAAGGGCATAGTGCGCAGTAGGTTCATGCGCCAGTTGAATCCAGCAATAGTGTTTTTTATTCACACTGCCACAGGCAAGGCAGGCATGATTCGTTGCTGCTCTATTTCTTTGAATTAAAAACACGGTGCAAAAATTGCTGGCTGGCGCCTAAATAAATCTAATACGATGATTGGTAACGACACTAACTGACTTATTTCGAACAACAAAGAGACGTTTTTCGGTTATATATATATGAGATTTAAAAGGTTGCAATTGAATGTCATGTTCCATGTCTTTCTAATTTAATAAAAAACTAATTCGTTGTTGATAATAAACTTTTATCAGGAAAATTGGAGTTGCCGGTTAATTTATGCCCGTTTTCAAAGTATTTTCTTTTGATTATAAGATTTTTTAGATCATATTTTGAGCATAATATGTCCGTAATAATATCTGGAAAAGAAATTAGCTCCCTCTTAAATTTGCCGTAGTCAAACTCGGTCCTGAACTGTGGCACGAGTGAGCTGGTGAATATGGAGACTCGGAAGGTCATCTACAGAATTCCTCGGCCAGTGAGCGAATACAAAAGGCGTAGCAGAGTAAGGAAAAGGCGTAGCATAGTAAGGAAAAGGCGTAGCAGAATAAGGAAAAGGCGTAGCAGAGTAAGGAAAAGGCGTAGCAGAGTAAGGAAAAGGCGTAGCAGAGTAAGGAAAAGGCGTAGCAGAGTAAGGAAAAGGCGTAGCAGAGAAAGGAAAAGGCGTAGCAGAGTAAGGCGTCGGGACCGAAGGGAGCCTCCGCGCGCGGGCAAGGCCCCGAGAAAGGTTGTCGAGTGAGCCAGGATGTTGGCCGGCGCGTTCTTCCAATAAAGACGTTCGTTGCTCGCTTATGTCGAGATGATCATGCGACCTTTCGCGAAAACCTGCGTCAAGTCAAACTGAAAAATCTACGGGTAATAATAACCATTCTTTGTAATCGAATTTCGTTTGATCAAGGTAAATTATTCGGTGTTGGGCAAAATAAAAGCGTGTGGTACAAGCATTTGTTCACGGTAAGAAGCACTTGCATCGGTCGGTATTTCTTTATGTCCGGAAGGCATTTCTATTTAACTAAGCTATGGATGTTTTAGCACCAATATTAAAGGACGTAACAGACACATGCCAGGTATATACAAGTTATAGCAGCAGATGAAAGAATTGGTCGGTGTATAACAGTCGCGTGATTCGCGTCGGCTTCTGAATTTACGCCGATTTCCGTAAATGTTAAATTATTTTGATAATTTATTCATATAATATTTCGATGTTCTAGGCTTTTCCTAATGTTTACTATGAAAACAGCGCAATGCACCTATAACGACCGTCGGCAGCGTTGAATTTCATCATGGTTATTTGCATTTTACTTCGACTTTTTGAGCGAATTAAATTCATTTTTTAATTTCTTTTTAATGAGGGATACTGTAGGATTGTAGGTTGACCTGTTACAGAGCACATATTAGTTGCTTCAATGATAATCATATTTTAATATCCGTCATTTAAAGTTAAGGTCAGTGCTAGAGTTAAGTGGTAATAAACTACATTATAGGGCTTCGAATTCCCTGTATTATTTGAGTTGATAAATTTAAAAATCGGTTAAAAATGGTTAACTGCAAAATGTGGGAAGAGTAAAACTTCTATGCTTACGACGTAATCCATATTAATACAAGTGCAATATTTTAGCAACACATTTTGTTGGGAAAAACTTTTTCAATTCCATGGACATTATTTCTCTTGAAGCCACATTTTATAGGCTTTGGTCAACGGATTTCCCCTGATAGTTGAAGAAAATGATGAGGATCGAAGCCCAAGATGAATTCAGGTAGAGGTGATTATGCCGCGAACAGGACGCTGTCACCCCGCTGTCTGACGTTTCCCTTCAGAAAATTGACGTGCTTTATGACTAGAATTCCCATCGATCAGCTTTGTTTATGGAGCGAAGATGAGCTTTGTGTTTTGCATTAAGTTTTATGATCGAACGATGAGTACCTATGAGAGACTATTTGCACGATCTTATGTCCTAACATCACAACTTATTTACTAAGTACTTACTTGAACTTATTTACGTCAAGCTATATGAAGCGAGCTTTTATTGCACTTGAATTAGGGAACGAAATATATGATTTATGTGCCAATAGACACTATGTATGGGCTTTCTTACACGCATTATATAGCTTTTAGTGTCTAGGGACAAAATAGCAGTGTAAAATAAACGAGTCAGTGTAAAAGATAGAAAAATTATGTAAAAATAATAATGCCTCCATAACAAATCGAAGATTGACTGCTCAGAATGGTTGTTTTCACACACACACAAGCTATTATGAAAACTAAATGAAACTACCGATAAAAAGTGATGAAAAGTGAAAATAAGTAGATGTCAAACTTTAAGAGTAATTATACGACATGCATGGATTAAGCCAACACATTGGATTAAGCCAACACGCATGGATTAAGCCAACACATGGATTAAGCCAACACATGGATTAAGCCAATATTTCCCAAAAAATGTTTTTCTCTATGTTTCAGAAAAATTGTTTCTCTCATATGTTTCACAATAATTGTTTCTCTACTATGTTTTACAACAATTGTTTCTCTCCTATCTTTCACAACAATTACTTCTCTATGTTTCACAAGAATTGTTTCTCTCCTATGTTTCACAACAATTAATTCTCTCCTATGTTTCACAATTGTTTTTATTTTTTTCCCCAAAAAATGTATGCAATTCCAATCAAACATTTTTTTCATTCAAACGTACACAAATGACCAATTTCCATTATCGTGTACCCTTTCTCGCTGGCTCGCATGCATATGCCATACTTGCTTCGTGAATTTAGCATTGGTGGCCGGACACGCAACTAAATACGAGTGTTTCGAAGTAAGATAGCTCAGCTCACGGCTATACATAGACCATCCAAATACCGGTTAGGAACGAACCTTTAGTGTAAAATATCTCCACAATCCAGGAATTTCTTAATTCAAGAATTTTTAGGCAGGATCCTGTTTATGGATGGCTCTGCATACACAACCGGAAATCACAAAAAAAATCAGGATCCTAAACAATCGGCCTACCCGAGCAGTCTGTCGGCTCGGCTTCGCCGTATTTTTTGATCCACTGTAAAATTACTGGGGAGTTAAAATGACACTAGCGATGTTCATGAAATAAAAATACTTATAAAATCGAACATTTTTTAAAATATTTTTAATAATGCTATATGAATGGAAATCATTCACAGTATGGAACAACATAACCATAAATTTGAAATTTTTATTTTTTTTGACAGCTTATGGGTTGAGGAATTCATGAGAAAAAAAGCTCGTCTCAGATTTTCTAGAGAAATGCATTACTTTAAAATAAGATAAACATTCAAAATTGATGCGGCGAGTTTCAAGCAAAACAATAATATTTGAGTTTCGCAATATACGGCGAGTTTCAATTCCACAATACGATTCGCGGATTAAATAATGAAAGGCAACAAATTAGCACAGAATCAAGGGACAGAAAATGAAAGGCAGCAAATGAGCACGGAATCAAGGGACCGAAAATGAAAGGCAACATATGGGCACGGAATCAAGGGACCGAAAATGAAAGGCAACAAATGAGCACAGAATCAAGGGACCGAAAATGAAAGGCAACAAATGGACGCGGAATCAAGGGACCAACAATATCGTTTCTCCATTCAAACGCCGCGTATACGTGATGATCCAATCTTTCTGCATGTGACTCATGTGCATCGGAGTGCCACAAGACAACCAATTTCGTTATCGAATGTTGTGCGCGTCAGTTCATTATAGGGAGTAAAACGCGCACTGCGATATAATAAGAGATATTTCAATACCGCGGACAAGATTTCACGGTCGGTGTGACTGAGAATGGTGAGAGATTCTTGTAGGAGCGCTTGCATAGAACTTGTATTGTTTAAACTTACGCAGTGACAAAAATAATTTCAGGTATAAAAGTTTAATAGGGTAGGGAAGGAAATGCTGTGTAAGAAGAGACATGGGCGCGTAGGCTGCCCAGCTCACACAGGAACCCGGACGCAGCGACTACATCCGCTTTCCGGCAACCGGTCTTGCTTGCGAGGCAGGCGCAACCCCTGCTCAGGCGCCTTACCGCTCGCTCGCTCGCCGGTCTCCTCACTTGTTGCAAGATTTCGGTTGAATTACATCCCTCGAACGTGGGCAATTCTGAAATAACTAACAATAAACTTCAATTTACAGAATTCCATGATCGTGAAAATCGATAAGGACCGCCATGTTATAACAACCAGACACACAGAGCTTAGTCGCGATCTTAAAGAAATACTGGATACAAATATAGTATACATTATTTAGAGCGCTACGCCTCAATGTTGTATTGCGTACTACATCATCTAAATGAATTTCTATTGCTGATGAACTCTCCTGCCTAATTTCAAGAGTAAAATAAACAATAGATTCAAGCTATTAATCAAACATATACATTTGAAAAGGGCGTTTTGTCATACTCTTAAGTGAATAGCAATTGAGACTCACTATCATTAATCATTATATTGTGTCCTGATCATTATATGTTATCAATCATTATATTAGCATTTATTTCAGGTTTGAAAAATAATAATGATTTGAATTCATTAAAGATAAGTTCAACTGATATTACTGCATCAAATCCATGTAAAAATAATTCTAGGAAGCATTATTTCTTTAAATATAGGGGGTTCAAATAGAATCACTTGTGAAGTTACATCATGATATGACACAAACATAGATAATTCGTGACGCTATCTTGCTGAAAAACAACAGCTGCCCGCAGGCATAACTATTTACCAGATAAGGAAAACGCAACGCTGCCACAGGAAATGCCGATTGCATGTCCAGTCATTATAGCTTAAAACAATGACTTGAAAGAAGTATAGCCATTAATTAAAAAGAAATTTTGTAACCACCACAAGATTTTTATCCATTTTCTTACGTATCGCGTTTGAAGTTGCATCTTAATTCGTCCAGAATGATGTTCAGGGAATTGCTTTTATCTCGATTAAAAACCAAATAACAATCTATTTAAAGTTATTTTGGTATTACGAATGGGAAGTTAGTTTGAATTGAAACCGAAGGAGAGTTCTAAATAAAAACTTATTGCTGAAATAGTTTTTAGAAAGAGTACCATGAAAAATATGATGAAGTTTTCAAAGAAATTTTCAGAGAAAACGTTGTTTTCATGAATCAAGGTAGGACCATTTAATACTGAAATGAAATCGTTGAAAACGTACATATATAGGCATATTTCAAACAGGAAAAATCAGTTGTTAAAGTCAATACACTGCTCAAACTAAGATGAATGTAAATTATAAGATGAGCGAGTCATTGTGTATAATTTGAATGGAATGTTGTTAATCACTGTATTCAATTTGTTATATGCTGTAAAGGTTTGAATGAATAGTAATTGAGGATAGTTAAGTTTACGAAAGTATTTACACAATCAAAGTGTAGCTGGAGCTGTGGGAACAGATAAGGTGAAATTTTGTGTGACAAATGCTTTACAATACAATGGCCACTATTTAACAATATATTACAATATAGCCACTATTGAATACAATAGCCACTATTGAACACAATAGCCACTATTGAACACTATTGAGCCCTGTTGAACACATTCAAATAATCTCTCTGCTCCAATCCCGGTAATCTGAAGTGTAACCACTGGGCCACCCTGGCCAGTGTGTGTGACTTTGATGGCAAAAAATATTTAGGAGGGCTATAGATGTATAAGATCAAAAGTGGACTAAAAGGATGCAAGAGCAAGTATTTTTGAAGTTTCGAGAGAAGTAACGGAGAGCATTGCAATTCATGGGCGTATGTATCGAGCGGATGTGATTGCATGGAATGTTGCTGAAATATGGAAGGTGGTACAGTGTAGAGTACCTTGACCGGCATTTGGAGCTTCCGTTGCACCGCAATTAAGAGAGGCAATGAGAGGAGTTTTGGGTTGGAATACGTTTCGGAGAGCAGGAATGAAAGCATTGAGATATAAAGCACAGCTGGAGAATGAATGATAAAAGGTTCGAAAGATATATGAGGAGACATGAATGATAATGTACATATAAGCTCCAGTTGAATGTACATAAGAATGTACATAAGAATGTACATGAGCGCCATCCAATAGTAGGCAAGTGCGATTGGCAGGAGACAAAGAAGGCATTCAGGCACATCGAAAGCATTAAAGATGCAATGATGAATGTCTACAATGATAATTGAAATACAGCCTTTCATCATTACGGCGAAGTTGGAATAGAGTGAAATGTTGATTAATTTTCGTGAGATAAAGTAAATTGAGTATTTGGTTCAATTGTATTGATGCACGGAATTGCAAGAAAGGTTGGCCTCAAGTTGCCAGAGATGACCAGATAAGTATGCATTTATGAAGTTGAATGAATGCATTATGAACCTCATGTTTTGCGTGCAATTGACTGAATTGGGAATGAGACGTGAAAAAAGATGGTGTGAAAGAGAGAAGATTTTTTTAATAAGAAAAGGATGTAGAAGAATAAGAAGAATTTTTGTTGGAATTATTATAATTTGAGAAATATTAATGAAAAGAAAATTGCGCGCAGCCAATAGCCTCCTATCTTCTCATCGTAGCGGTCGTAAGACTTGGCGATCGAAAAATCGATGTGTTCAAAGTAAGCAAAGTTCTTCACGCAAGCTTCCCACCGCACAGCTGTTGGCACTTGAAGAAACCGTGACGACATTTCTCTTTTCGCGAGCTTCAAAGAAAGCCAATCTCCATTTTCTGAACATTAGCTTCTTGTCTGATTGAGCTTTATAAATTGACATTGAATTCTCAATATGATTTGAAAGTTTATATTCGATCTAAAAATTCATACATCGACATTGAATCTATCTTAATTCATTAATTTCTTGCCGCGCACCGGCATAAGTAAAGGGACAATAAAGTGTTTGAAACATCGCGTTGTAGCAGTTCTGCACCCACTCACGAAATCAACACTACGAAAGAGAATACATTTTAAGGTTAAACTCAAAAACGTACATTAGGGCAACAATACATACATGTGTTGCCAACAATCGAAAACAGTTAGAATGAATTATGATTAGTTGACGATATTTTTTCATTTTACGTTCGAAAATGGGCTCTAAAATTTTCTTGATACGAATGTCTTTTTCATTTTTTTTGGAGATGATTACAAAACGGAAAATTAAAATAATATCCTGCAATAATCATTCTCAGAATTTATTAATTATTTTACGCAACTTCAAAACACTTCTCAGCCGACCAGCTCGAAACATAACCAAATCTGCATGGCAGCCTGCGAACACGACAGAAGGTGTATACGTCACTCTTAATTTTAACGCTGTAAAAGTGCGAGCATGTGCAGCACTGCTGCGCTACGCGATCGAGGCTGAATTTTACTTAAACGAGGGTTCGCTGAACTCGTTTTTATATAAATATTAAAAGAGGATTTGCACGACATTTACCTGCCCCGGATACAGAGGTAAGATAGACATTAATAATCATACATTTTTGTAGCATTAGTAGTCAAACAACTCCATTAGTTTTCGTAATTTTGTGTACTGCTTCTCAGTAACACGTGCTGCGAAGCTTGCCAATTGTCATCGTATTCGTGAGGTACGTCGAACGTGGGTGGACGAAGAAAAAGCTCATGTAGAGAATGAAAGCTTAGCGAAGAAAAGTCGACTGAACTTGCTTGAAAAGCTAGTTTAAGAGCACCAAAAGATTAACTGTGTTCTTAAGATCCTTTTAAGCACCAGCATGTCAATTAACTTCGAGTTCATGAGTTGCTCATCCATCGTCTTGTGCCGACATGCTCGTGCGCTCGTATATGAGGTGCATTTCCATTAAGGGACGTCCTCAGGAAATGATTAGGTGGAGTGCCTTTTGTTATGGTGCTGCCTTACTGCCAAATAAATGAAACAAAGACATACTTTCCTCCTGCGTATGAACGCCCTCTTATTAATATGACGTGCATGACCAGTTTTCATATTTAACTTGGGCACTTGTTGGCATACAATGAACTGATTCTGGGAATAATGTGTCATTGGCGAACGTTATTTTGCGTCCCTAAGAATGTACGCCACCAAGAGCTCCTGCCTTTCATGACATTCTGGAGGTATTAAAGCTCTACTCTAAAAGGTACTTCAATTCGGCCACACTTATAACGGAGCATGACATTCTTTTCAGAGAATATAAATTTATTTTACACCAATACGCACGATTCGTGTGAAACAAACTTCTCGCTGGGAGAAACTAAAAGAAAATGTCGTAAATGTTAAGGAATGATAAATAACGTATTCGAAGAGGTCTTCTTGCTGAAGATAGGCTATAATATATCACGTTTTTTCTCATATTTATTTGCATCTGCTCGCAAGGCACTTGTGTTAGTGAAATCCACAGCAAGGATTGAATTATTGACATTACAAACATTACAACCGAGTTAGGCACATTAAATTATCCGTTCAACTATTTTCAAAAGTTTTTCCAATTAAAATATTTTCAAATATTGACTTGCGGTCTTCCAAAACAGTGTGTTCATATTTTCCATTTCATAGTAGAACCGGGAAAATTACCGATAAAATTACATGCCATACTTAAGAATTGCATGTTTGTTGCGGAATAAAACGGTACTAGGATCCCGCTACCGTGACGAGAGCGCGGCATTGGAGGGCTGCTACGGAACTTGTCAAAACTTGCTGCCTAAGTTTGAGTGATGCTTCGTCCACGTCGCCCATAACTGAACGATCGCGCCGGAGTTCACGTCGTGTATGAATAAACAATCGCTGCGCCAATAACCGAAAATTGCTCTTATGTCCATGGTAGCCATAAGCAAAAATTGCCGTTTTGCCAAGGTCACAATAACAGAATAGTTGCTGTTTCATCCCCGGCTCCCATGACCGAACATTCGCTGCCTCGCTCACGGGCTTCGTGACCGAACATCCGCTGCCTCGCTCACGGGCTTCATGACCGAACATCCGCTGCCTCGCTCACGGGGCCCATGACCGAGTAATCACGTCGTAAGTATTTGCGAGCCGTCGTTAAATGAAACAACGTCGCGCGCCTACTGATGCAATACAAGCCCGTATGTCGCTGTTCTCTGAAAAATATGTCCCATAAATAACTTAGAAATGTAAGAAAGGTTTGAATATGCCTTCGTATCGTCCTTTTTAGATTTATGTTGCTCAGAAAAAACATTTCGACTTGAACCCATATTGTAGTTCGCCCGTCGTTTTCCAAGGAACCTGCTCATTAATTTTCTGTCTAATTATTCTCGTAACGCACAGGTTTCCAGCGAATTACTCTTCTGTTTCTGAGAGCCAGTTTACGTATAACTTCACTATTCTTCATGACCTGCTGTGGATTTTGACCTGTTATACAATACACCCATGACCTGTGAATGGGGCAAGTGTTTGCTTGTTTTCACCTCAGTGGAAATCTTTCAGCAGATTGATTATTATTGTATTATCCATGATTATTCGGTGCCCAGAAAATTAATTGCAAATTCAGTTTTGCGATGAAAATTTTTTAGGAAGATTTAATAAGATAAAGTTAAAATTTTCTTAAAGTTTATCATTAGTTAGCTCAAGTCTCCAATTAACCACCATATTAATAACCTAGAAAATGATAGGTAAATCCCACTCAGAATAGAATTAGTTGACTTGGCATTCTCGTCTTGACGATGCAACCTCGACGCCTGAATCCCATTCGGGGATATAAGCACATTACTTTAAGTAATAAGTAAAATAAGTATTAAGCAAGTAATAAACAATAATGCTTTACTGTTCTGCCGTCAATAATATCATCGTGGCAATAAAAGAAGATTGAAATCCAGCAACATTGCAGTTTTATAACACGAGAGGATGCTGATTAAAATGTGTAGTGTAATTTTGTTTAATTTAAAAAGCTAGGCGACTGAAAATCTATCTGTTCTGGGGCAGACAAACTGTCACAGGAAAAAGGAAAAGGAAAAGAAGAAAACTTTACAGAAAAGGATGCTGAGGCGAAGGTGATTTAATAATTAATTAAAAATTTACATTAGTTGTAGGATGATTAAACAGAATGTTTCGATTTTTTAAATCAATGAAAATGTACAAGACTTTGAAGATATACAGTTTAGGCTCCAACACCAATACCGTATCGCAATTTAATTTTCGTTAAATAAACACTGCGCCAACTAAAAATAATTCAAGCCACTAATTGATACAAGAACAGGACAAAATTTTATTCGATACACAACGAATTTCACCAACAACTCTCAGCGAACGGGGAAGAAAATTTCAGTCATGAATCAAAATTCCGTCATCGACGTCAAATAATCCCTTACACTAAATTCTGTGCCTAATTATTTGCAAATCTGGACCAGAATTACCCTATGTTAGTTGCCAAGAAGCATGCAAAGAACTTTTAGTTAACAAGATAACTCGGTCGTATATTTCGTGTCATAGGAATATCCCCGGAATCTATGTATGTTCCAATTGATTCCTATATTAAATTTCAATGTTATAGAGTGAGACATAATTTATGGTGATTGTAATGTTATAGTGTGGTAGCAGCTCCAATATTGAACAAATTATTTAATACTGGAATATTCTACGCAGATTTCTGCTACCGTGAAATTGGAAAGGTATAACAATCACCACGTTAGTAGAAAGGCGTCACAAACAGTGATGCATTCATCATAGAAATGGGTTATACATCATGCAGGCATCACTGGTATGGGTAACATCAAGCAGATATCACTGGTATGGCCCAAGTAAAAATTAAGGGTGGCGCATCGATGATTGTAGGTGGCGATGGTAGATTACAGGTGGCGTAACGGTGGGTGGCCAGATCTGCCAAAAAATCGACAATAAAACTCCAATAAATCGAGAGGGTGGCGAGTATAGGCGGCAGTCATCGATGAATCATCGATGATTTATAGGATATGAACCATCGATGGCTCATTGCAGGTAAATCTCTTGTAAGCCACCGCTAACCGTTTTCACAAACAGCACAGTGCACGAAGGAATTTGCCACTGAGATTTATCCAAGGTAGAAAGGAGTAATTGGGTTGCAGTTCATTTGAGATCCAGATGAAACCATGATTTCGTTCTGCGTGCTTGGCTAGTAAGATTTTGATAAACGTTTAATTTAGCGTGAATTCGGTAGGTACGAGTAAAACTGACGGACAGTTGTAGGGCGTTCACAAATTTTTCATGCTACATTGAAGTAACTGGGCATGTATTGGACTGCTCCTGATATAAATTTTCCGAGTAGCAGTGGAAAATTTTGTTGCGAAAAAGAAAGTTTTTCAAAAAATGGTGACGAATTCAATTTTTCATGTGTATTGCAGCTAACGGCCACCATCTTCCTGATATTGTTTTCAAAACATCAGTATTCTAAATGGTATGTTATGCTAACCTCGAGGAAAATAAACTTTCTTCTTTATGTAACTCCATTACTCTTTTATTTCGCCTCAAGACTGCTCAATTGGTTATGCCCCACCCTGTATATTGCGTAAATTTATTGCGAATTTTGTGTAGGCTCCAAGTATGCTGTGCTTGAAATATTGCGATAGACTACTTGATTGTATCATTAAGTATAAATTATATTGTTCGATTATGTGTGTATCACGATTTTTATATTATTTTCAAGTTGACGCAATTATCTGAAGCAACGTTGACGCAGTTGACAGCGGCCCCGCATCTCTAAAGCGCTGCGAGCAGCTACACGTGTACAAGTTCATACCTGTTGGGTTGGAGCACGTCGGCTTTAAGCTTCTTTCTCATTACGCATTAACACGTCCTGCTTGGAATACGTGTTTTCCGGGTAATCTGCTTGTCAAAATAGTATCCTCTTTACTCAGAGGGATACGAGTAAAAATTCGGTTTTCTATGGCTGACTGCGATAGTGAAGTTTAATTATTTTGGAGAAATTTTCTTAAACCGCCAGATAATTATTTTGAGTTTACGTCTACATTTCTAATTAAGTGGAGTCTACGTCTTTCCTACGAAAAATATTAAACATTAGGCTGCAGAAAAATAGTGACACGAAGTGATGAAGACATTTCACGCCTAACTTTTCAAATCATCGAGTGATAATTCGTTAAAACACGCAAGAATATACTTGACGAAAGTATTTCAAATCTAGCCGCTGTTAAAATAAATTACTTCGATACTCATCAAGCATTTTCCTGTAGCCTGTGCTCTGAGCTGAACCATTGTTCGTTATGGATAAACGAAGTATCTTTCAGCGGCTGTTATCTCGATTATAGCAGCATGTTCATAAAAAATGGCGAATGGAACCATCTAATCGTCACGGTGGGAGCTTTAACTTCTATCATTCGATGAAATAAATATTTGCAATACTTCAGTTAAATCTTTTAAAAGTACTCGACTGCCATGGCCTCTCCGATGGCGCAACGGTAGAGGGTCTGCTTCGCGCCCGGGAGATCGGAGTTCGAATCCTGCAGGCTGAGGCTTTCTTCAAGTCGATTTCTCACGAGTTATGTGTATGGTACTCTGATAATTTGTTCCTGTTACATGTCTGACATTGTTACTTGTACTACCAGGGTGTATATTCATTCCTCGTCCTCAGAATATGGCTGTCTGGAGCAATGTCAGTAAATGTAAATGCATCGTATATGAAGCTAAAGGAAAAATTTTTATCGACTTCATTTTAAAGGTGGCCATCGGTGGCTCATCGATGCGCCACCGGTGCCAATGGGCAGTTATTGGTGGAAGAAGATTTTTTCGAGTAGGGTGGCCATAGGCAGGTTATAGGTGGAACATAGGCCGGACACGCCATCGAGGCCGCATCGATGCGCCATCGGTGCTCCACCTATAATTTCCACCTGTAGCCACTGATAATCATTGATGCGCCACCTTAAATTTTTATTTGGGGGGTAACATCAAGCAGATATCTCTGGTATGGGTAATACATCATGCAGGTATCACTGGTATGGGTAATGCATCGTGCAGGTATCACTGGTATGGGTAACATCATGCAGGTATCACTGGTATGGGTAACATCATGCAAGGATCACTGGTATGGGTAATAACTAATAAAGGATTTACAACTAAAGGTACGATGTAATCCTGTTGTTACGGATATGGGTCACATAAATCGCAGGTATCCCGTGTAATTAGTGCACGTAGACTGCACGCAATTAAATGCTACATGCTTTCAGGTGCCGCAGGATTTACAAGCCGTAGCACAGGAGGCCTTGAATGCGTCGAGTAGCGCGCATCTTTAAGCCTGAGAGTTGCCATGGCAACGCCGCCGAGCGCTCAAGCAGCGGCAGCTGCAGCAGACCGGAAGTGAAGACGTGCAGGGAGAAATGAAGACAAGAGACAAGAAAACAGAAAAAGAAGAAGGCTGCAGTAGAAAAATTGTGGCATAAATAATAATCTTGAAATTACAGATTACACAGAGTTCGGTCCCGAGATTACTCTGGACTCAGAAAAAAACTCTCTAATTACTCAAGTTATCTGTGAACTAATTATTTTATTTAATCATACGTATAGTTTCACGCTTAGAAATGACAAACTGGCGGTCAAGTTCGGGTAGAAGTTCGATGTAAGACACGTACAATAAACTTATAACAGATGGCGAAAAACAGTCGACGGTCCTAACAAAGCTTGCAATTAATGTCGACTAGAGAACTCACATTTTATTAAAAATGTAAAATATGATGAGAGTAGTTCTGAAAAACAGAATTCTTGGAAAATTAGATATACAATTTTTTTAAAATTATTAATGACTTGCATGGGGGGATTTTTCAGGAGGTTAAATGAAGTTCGGAACCCGAAATAGCAGAGGGTCGCATTACATGAATAGTGGTGTGTATGCTGGGAGCGCAGCCGTGCACCACCAATTTTGTGCACCAATAAGCCCTGAATCGAACGCCTTGAATCTCTCCGGACCTACACCAATCAGCCGTGCGCCACTCGGCTTTGTCCTCTTCCGGCCTTGACCACCACCTGCCGTGCACCACCAGGCCGCGGATCGAATATGACTTCCGGGCATCGTTAAATTACGTAATTTTACGTTCACCGCATCTGAGGTTACGTTTCAGATAGCATAGTTCTGTTCCAAAATTTATCGTCCTTCGACAAGTGGCCGTTCGACCGAGGGCTGCTTCGACCCACGGCCTAGATACGGACGGCTTGAAGTGTTGAAGGCTACGTTCCGGAAGGCAGGAATCATGATGGTCCATAACATCCAGGGCAGTTGTGGTCTTCGGCAGGCGACCCGTGTATGCTTACAACTGAAAAAAAAGAAATAAACAAAGAAATAAAATACAATAAAAAATTACGATGGTGATCAACATGTAATACAATGGAATGATAAATAATGTTGTATCGATTAGCATATCAAGCCACACAATAATAATTGTAAATTATTTTGTGTAGCGCTGAGTCTTGAACAATTCACACAATCGTTTCTGTTCCACGAATGAAATGGCTGTCCCTTGCCAAAATTCACTTAATTTTTAAGCTTAATATTTTCATTAGGTAATAATGAACTAATTATTTAAATATTCGATGAACTTTATACTTTTACACACATTCGTTCATCAGTATTGCACAATATTACAGTAAAACTTCGCATTATCTATAGGAAAGCTAAATCCTAGTCAAATTATTATGGAGATTTAATAGTATCGTCCCCATACAAGATGCCATATTATGGAAGTTTTTAATAAAAAATTCCATGTTCAAGATGTTATTTATTCATGAGATTCACACAGAGTTTATTTGCCATTGGACATGGCACGGAGTAAGGTAAAAAATTAGTAGTGGAACCTGTTATGCCGCGCCCTATGGGTCGGCCAATGCGCCCAGGTTGGTAAGTTGGCCATCGAAGTGATAGATAAGAATCACAATCTGTCAAGGCTTGACACCTTAACAGCCTTGGGTTAGTTCAGGACCTGATCAAATTATATACAATTTATCAACTCTTTGTTTACAGGATTCTGTTGGTTTGTTGACTCGATTCTTTTAGTAACAAAAACTGATAAGAAATAAATGTACTACGTGGAGTAGATTGGAGTCTAATGTATATATGAAGGCTATTTGAAAGTTGGACATAAAGTTTTCGAATTTAGTTTGCGATGTAAAGGGACCTACAATAGAGAGTTCCTGGAAAATTATTCAGGCAGGAGTTCCTGGAAAATTATTAGATTGTTTGAAACTTAAAACGAGGGAATACATGTTCAATTCAAAGAAAATTCCTCCTGCTAAACAAATTATTCAAGTATCTATATTGAAGCATAACATATATAAGTTTACATTCCAACAGCACAAAAAGAATATAAACGAATATCTTGCAATATATCGTCACCAGTTACGTGAGTGAAAATTTTCAATAAGACGAAGAGGTGCAGTACTGAAAAATCATGGATTTAGTTGAATGTTTTGCACTCCCAATTCAAGCTTTAATTTAACTTTTACCATAGATTGGGTTAATACTTTTTTCTTCATGCATCATAAATCTCGATTTGTGTACGGAGGTATATTCGTGCCCAGAAGTTGGTCGTAATTTTCGAGCAATTTTATTATTAAGTAAGTTTGTTGTTCACAGAGGCTGGCTCACTACTTAGCATAATAGTATTAATGATATATTTAATGCTTAATGCTATATATTAAATATGACATTAAGGTGTTAAAACCAACCTCGATAAACATGATAAGGAAAAATTAAAGATAACAGGACTCTAAATATAACGATATCAGATTGTTCTTGATAAATTTTAACCCAATAAATCCTAGAAAAATATAATATAGACTTTGAATTGAATAGATGCCAAATAATTGTAAGTGATAATAATTGTATAAATCAATGTGGAGGTCCTTATTGGTCAAATCCAAATGATCCTTTTTGTTCATGCTCAAATTTAAGATTAATTGTGATTGAAAATATCCCTAAAACTAAGTACCTACCCATAATAAAAAATACCCCATATCTTGATATTTTTATTCTGATAATGAGCATTCGTTTTCAGTCCATTGAGTGGTACGAATGACAATGAAAATAAACAAAACAAAATGTAGATGTTTTTTGCTTACACTGGAACCATGGTATACAAATGAAATTTGTACATCAATATTTGCAAGTAAGTTTCATGATGAATAAACAGCTATGAGGTGCTAGTCAATGCGATGATTGAAACAATCAAGGAACTCGTTGCGTCACGATAGTTTAAGATCGCAACGGCAGCCGCGACCGCCGCGCCAGTCTTGGCTCGTCAGCCTCATCGCGCGGTGCCTCTGACCATCACTACTGGCTCTTGCATGTCCATGAACCTGTAGTAAGCTCATAGCTGACATTTACAGACACGTGTGTTACTTCTGGTGTGTACATGCGTGTACGGAAAGAAAAAGTGCAACATGTACTGCAATATAATGCCAGTGCATAGCCACATTTACGGGACCCTTGTAGCCATTGTGGCGTTCTCTGTGGTTCTTAGCAACGCCGAGGCTCCTTCGGAAGCGGGGCACGAAACAACGCAATGCCCTAAGGAACAACTCGCGCAGTATCGGGTGATCTTCAAGACTTTCTGGAGCGAGAAGGACTTTCCGAAACATTATCCTCAATGGCGACCTCATGCGCAATGGACTAAACTAGTCGGTAAGTATTCGAACAAAATATCCTCAATTTACTTTTCTCCATTAATAAGTCTTTAGTTATTAATGTTGGTATTGAAATTTCGTCTGTGTATTAAACTGTAAAGAACCTGCCGTAATATGGCCGTTTTATTTTACCATTAATTATTTTCCGAATTTTCGAAAGAAATAAATAGATTTTTAACACGGATTCGGCCCTTGAATTTTTCTGATGTCGCACGACTCTGACACTTTTACAGTTAAAAACACAACAGAAATAAATTAAAGTAAAGGCATTCAATGACTTAAAATAAAAGTTATTCGTCAATTAAAGCTTTTTAAGCGCTGCAACGAACTGCCATCTAACTGCATATATGAAAATTCCAAAAAGTAGATTCAATACGCGGCAGATATAAAAATACGCTGTAATAAAAATAAGTGCTAGAAGGAATATGTGCTGCGTTTGTTAACCTTACATGAATGGATATGTCATTGATACACTCGGCGTCAGAGGCACAAAATTACTGGTCCAAAACTCGCGACCCGAAATGTTTTCAGTCGCGAGGTACGGAGTCGGAACGAAATGCGCGACTGGCTTGATGTTATCGACTGACAGGACTGCCTTCTGACTTGACTGCCTCCTGACTTGACTGCCTTCTGACATGACTGCCTNAGTTACGAAGACGTAGATATACGGTCATAAGATGTTGAAAGGAATCTTACATAAACAATAATATACGCTGATATAAATAACTAAGGTAACTAAAATGAGAGTGAAGAATACACTAAACACATGAAATTATTCTAATCATTTCCACGATTCTCTTCATAGATTTGAAATCAAACATTGATACCTGTCTCTTATACACATCTAGATGTGTATAAGAGACAGCTCCTGTCATGACTGCCGCCTGTCATGACTGTCTCCTGTCATGACTGCCTCCTGTCATGACTGCCTCCTGTCATGACTGCCTCTTGTCATGACTGCCTTCTGTAAACAAGTTGTCAAGGGTTGTGTGGTGTGCGAGGAAATTTCTTCGTGTACCTTTAAATGTTTTTGGAATTATTTGTAAAGTTTTCAATGTACCTAAGTGATTTGAATTTGTAGGTTGCTTCTGAAGTGATTCGGTAAGATTTGAGAATCGCGTAAATAAACGTACTTTTGCCACGTTTTTCTTATTTTCGTTTCGTGTCCGTCTGTACAAGAAAAATCAAACCTTAATTAGAGGACTTCTGACGATCCTAGAAACTTCAAATTTGGCATGCATTCTTATGCTGCCTAACAATTCAAGATTTGATCATCAGAAGTAATAAGTTAAAAAAAAAAAAACTTAAAAATTCAAGGTTGGGAATCGAGTTTTTTTGTCGAACAACCAGAGTTGCCAACCCTGGAAAATGATTTAAATTTAAAAAAAGTAAAAATTCAAACCCGAATTTAGAGCACTTATGGCTTGCTTTAATATTTACTAAAATATTTCCTAAATAATAAAAATCTGAATTTAACGGTTCTGCAAAAACAGCGACGCTTAGAAACAGCTCGCAAAAAATACGCTCTAGAGCGGTCATTGGAAACCGTATTGCTGATACACGCTTTTCCAATAGATTCGGTCGATTTACCAAATTTTCCACTGATAAAATAGAGTGTAAATAAATAATTATAAAACCATTTTTAAAAACCACGTTTTTCTGGTGTTTACAGAACTAAAATCAATGAAATAAATCAAATAAAAAATTTTAAAAATCACGTTTTCTTGACGGACAAAAAAGAAAAACATTTACTCTTACTTAACATTACATAACATTTTACACAACTTTAATGTTATGTAAGAGTAGATGTTTTTCTTTTTTGTCTGTTAAGAAAACGTGGTTTTAAAAGTTTTTTTATTTGTTTTTATGTATAGGTGTCTCATTCGATTCAAATTTGCAAACCGTTTCAGAAATTTTCACTCTTTACACGTGCGGCACACGGAATAATGACAGAAATATAAGAGAACAGTATTAGTGGTGCCCGAAGATGCATAATGTAATTGCATGTTTTTTTAATCTCATCCATCAGCTGAGGTTTTTTTAGCATATTTAAAAGAAAAAAATACACTTGGTAGTGAAAACAATCATTCAAAGTCACCGTAAATGCTTCGTCCAGAATATGAAGACTCAAATCGTTATTTTAATCACATGTAGGACTAGTTCTCAAATATGTTAACTTTGAAGTTATAAGAAACTAAAATAAGTGAGTTGAAAAAAAACTTTAATCAAGGGAGCCTGCAAGAAACACATTAGACCCCAACTCGGTTACATTGATCTTAAAAGGTGCGTTCGTCCTTTTAGGTTTGTTAAATTCACAGCCTCTTATACAAACTAGTTTGAACTGAATTTATTACACCACATGTATCTGATCGATGGCCTTAATTCACCTTTACATGCATGTAAGGGACTGATACATTATTACTTCTGAATAACTTGGGCCAACAGAATGAAGGATGGTTCAAATTTTCAACAAGATTTGGTCATGTTAAATTTGGTAACACGATAGTTAATTAATATAGATTGCGGATTTTTTGATGTTTCCTTTTGCGGACAATGCTCGTGAACAAACGTGCAACATTCGGATTCATTGAGGTTTGTATATGCAGATTGTATTTGCATTGTAATTCATAAATGAATTAAGGCTCGTATACGCAGTTAAATAAAACGTTAAAATAATACGAATAATGTTTAATAAATTGTATAAACATTGCAGTTCCAACATAGGAACTTGGTTCACGCCAACCAGGATTGCGGGATCCCTGCTTCGGCTCAAAGTCGTGATTGTGAGCATGGAAACGTATTTTTATTTACACTCATATTTATTATTAATTTTTTCACTTATTTCGTTCATCAACAAGTCCAACTCTGTATGACACGTTTCGTAACGCTAATAATAATAGGTGGGGAACTTGCCTTGGTTTTCGAAAAAATCTTTGATGTTGCCAGCATGTTTTTATATAATTTCCTGGTCTCGTCATAATTTCATGGGAGTGTAGAGTTAGTCATTTTGCGACTTTTATTTTGTAATAAAATTATAAATTACCTTTACCTTGGCAACACCGTTATAGGAAGTTAACGTCGCGCACAATTTTCTCGTTGATCATTATCGTACGGCTGATCCCCGCTGCAGGTTAGTTTAAGCTCTAATAGGTTCCTTTTTATTGTCTGAATAATTGTTAAATTGTATTATTATTTCTCTATTCATCTTCAACGACGATCATTTATTAGATTTACTTTTCAACAGATACGCACGTTGCCAAGGGTATTATTCTTTACACTATTTTTCCACATCGTAATACTTATATTCAAAGCCCACCTTGTTGTTAATTTGCCTTGCATTAAAATCAGAGTGCCAGTCTCTTTCATTTACAATCCTGTTGGTTTACTGTGTGGGTAATGACTGGCACTTACCCCACAGGAGACTAACCATGACTGTTAGCATCAGATAAAACACTAATATTAGGTTTTATTATGTGAAAGTATGTACTTCGTGGTTGAAAGTAGAAATAAATTTTTGAATGTATGAATTTGTTTCTAAGGATGAACGAGTTTCTTGTTGTTTTTATGAGCTGCATAACCGCCAAAATTTAGAAAAAATCATTTTTCCTCAAATGTTTGTTGTACTGCACGACTGAAGGTGATTGAACGATAGGATGATAGGTGATTGTGATGAAAAATATTCAGTCAACGCGCATACATATTTTCGTAGCTGACTTTGTAATATGAGTTCTTGCCTTTTTAAATGACAATTTTAAAATTTATACCTATAACCTGACCTATGACAAACATTACAATGCGCCATTCGAATTAAATCACACGTAGTATGACAGAAACTAAATATTTAATGTATGAACAGTGATTTTTTAAACTAAGACTAAAGCTCATAAAATGAACTTGCCTTTTTAATCGTTAGTTTTAAGATATGAAAGCAGGTATCAACACTTCGTAAAATAAAACAAAAATTTACAACATAAATAATATTTTGCGCACATTAAAACATAATTGAGAGTCGTAGGAGCATTTAATTATGTTTTATGAGGAACGAAGCCCCTAATTCAGCCTGCATGTATGCACTTAACGAGCTCATCAAGCGCTCGTCGGCCGACATTAACGCGCGCTGAACCCAGATGCGAATTTCAACTTCGTTAAAAGCCGTGGGAAATTAACTCAAAATTTTAAGTGCATTTCAGCCCATGTTAAACAGCGATGAAAAAACTAACATATTTCGCAATATGTTGCAAACTAACATATTGCGCAACTAACATATTTCGCAATATTGCAAGGTTTGGGAAATAACGAACATCTCAGACATCATCTCAACATAATCAACATGAGTTACGAAGACGTAGATATACGGTCATAAGATGTTGAAAGGAATCTTACATAAACAATAATATACGCTGATATAAATAACTAAGGTAACTAAAATGAGAGTGAAGAATACACTAAACACATGAAATTATTCTAATCATTTCCACGATTCTCTTCATAGATTTGAAATCAAACATTGATACTGGATAATCGTCTGATGATATGCGAGAGTAATTTAAACCATGAGTCATGAGTTAACTGGGTTGGTACAATTTATACTACTCATTTCAACATGTAGTAAGAACTTAAATAACATTAAATTCATCCCTAGACATCAGATAATTATTCTTACAAAAGCGGACTGCAGTCAGCCATTATCCAACTAATCCGCCTAAATTTATCAACTAGGTGCCCCAATAGACGAAAATATTGTTTTCTCGAAAAACTTTCACCACAGTTAAAACAATAAAAAAATTAAGCAATTCAAGGAATCTATAAAATTCGATAGTAATTCATAGATACATCAAGTTAATTTGTACAGTTTACAGTCTGAAGGTTAAGTGTCAAAGTGTGATGATACTTTTTATAGAGTTCCATATAATTTATTCAAATTTTTATTCCCACGACAGGAAATATTTTTAAAGAAAAGTGAACCCATCCATCTAGTCTTGTTGCCGTGTCAGTCTCACCCGTCGCTTTCTTAAGTTTTTTTTGTGACCCGCAATATGAATTTTCCGAGAGAATGGCGAGCTTCGCCCGACTGGGCGTCACCCATGAAAGTCTGCTCCGTGTACTCGGCTACAAATAAAAATGATCTCTTGTCTGTGAGACGCGCATAAAATGCTACCATAAATCTTAAAGTTAGAGTTGAAAAATAGCATTAACTTTGAATAAATGAACGTGAATGAATGAACGTGGACTCAAGATTTAGAAAAAAATCAGCTTTAACTGATTTTCTGGTAAGGCGAGTCTGAAGATCCACACTGTTGGCAATAGCACACGGTAATCTATTAATCAGATCGAGTGGGGGTAGATAGAAGTGAGGGTGAGGCCTTGCAACGCAACGTGGCAGTGACAAACGAGCCAGCAAAGTACCTCTTTTGTTAAGCTATTAATACAAAATTTCTTGGTTTGCAAACACAAAATGAAATACTAAATTTTATGTATTAGGTATCGAACTTGAGAGTGGCGTTTTTTCACTATTTATGCATGTTTTGCCTATATACACTTTTTATTGAATTTTACTTTAATCCGGGGCGGAATAATATAGGTACGGAGATTATCGAGCATAGTCGGTTAATCAACGCTGTACATCCCAGTAACAGTGAGCAGAAGCCAAAACATTTCGTTGATGGAAAACTGCGAATGTAATGTTTATGAACATTAATCCATAGCTGGTATAGGATTGTTGAATTCGAATAGTTGGATTTATAGTTAATCAATTTAAATTTAAATCAACATGATCTTTGAGCAGAACTTCTGTCAAAAGAAAAACTCAATTTTTTCAACATTGATCCAACTTTTCTGCCGGATTCGAGTTTTGGACGGAATTGGAAGATATTTTCATACATATTCATTCACGAAACCACCGACGTTAGTCCGTAATTTACTGCATCACATGCGTGTGTGGTGCTGTAAGATGCTGTAACTTTTATTTTCACGTCGTATTAGAGTTTGGTAAAAATCAGAATTTAAATTTTTCATTGAGAACTCAAATTATTCATATTGATCAGCTATCAGCAATGATGCCATCAGTTATTCGGAGCTATGAATATCAGCGTACGAAAATCATCAAAAAATGAACGTTTTTTGGTCTACGACCTGGTGGGCCTAGCTCTACTGCTCAACCTGCATCGTCAAGCTCAGGTATATTTTTCTTTTGATGGGATGAAAAATGAAAATACATAACAATGCAATTGAAACGGCGATTACACGATAAATTTATTTGCAGTAAAGTAAGCAATACATTAAAATTTAACTGAGTCTTAATTAAAAAAAATGTGTTGTATTATAAAATTAATTGTGAGGGCTACATATTCTGTGCACAACACGTTCACGGGGGCGGGAAAATGCAGTTCATGTTTAGTTCTTGCGTCCACCTCGGCACCAGGGCCAGCCATTAGCCTAAGGTCTTTGTTTTGCTGCAGCAATTAGCCTTACAGGCCATTGCTGTCCTTGCAATTAGTGGCAAAAAACTAAGGCGAGAATTTCAGAACTCTTATTAACCAAATGAAGAATTCGAATTTGAAAAAATGTCAAAGGCATATTTTTGTATTTAATTATTTTGCTTGATTTCCTGTATTGCAACAAGAGACTTTTGGGAATGCATTTATGATTTTATGGTGTATGTTTCTGACTATAAATAAAGTTCAAGGTAGAGCTCTGTTTCAATATCATTAACAAAATACTAGAAGACTTAAAGCTTGGTAAAAGTATTGCTATTTAATCACAAGCAATTACTTGCTTTAACACAGGCAATTATCATAAATTATGATTAGCGTTAAGTTAATAAGTTAATATTCAGCACTTGCATTTTCTAAAATTGTTTATTGTCTAAATCCCATTCATGATTTTCAAAGGTTACGTAGTAGGGCGTCTTGAATATGAAGAGAAGAGCTTGTTGCTATTCTCAGATCATGACACGCGTGCGTCGTCTTGCTGAGCGTAAAACCATGTTTGTTTGTTGGCCGAATACACTGACAAATTCACGTGTACACAAGGCATTAGAGTGAGTCAACATGCACTTAATAGCCCTCTCAACACACATTAATTCACACTATACAATGAAGCCCGGTAATCTTTTGAACTATGGCTGTTCAAGCTAATAGTTCGCGAGGTTCATGATGCTATTTTCTACAGAAATCTGGGGCTTCATAGTTTCTCTGATAGCCTTGATCGAAAATCCCCTGTTTAATTATGTATCTCATTTTCTGTGAAAGAACTTAAATTTGAATATTTTTATCCATTTAACTTAGATAATTTTGTAAATTTTGACCTGCGCGGGACCAGCAGTAATGCGGCTAAACAGGTTCTGATTGCTGCATGGAGAAGAGGTTTGCGATGAACGTCCAGCGCAAATAATGCTGTCTCGCGCGCCTCCTTTGAAGGTCTCCCGCAAACAGAGCTGTTTGATATACGAGCATCTTGGCACTCGCATGCACTTATGGGCTGCCTGGTACAGTGGATGCGGCGACTATGAGGATGGCTAATGAATATATTGGACAGAGTTTTGACAGTTATTGTGCGTCTTGACGATGTACGGGACTTTATTAAATAATTGTCACAGCACGACTTAACTGCTTGATGCTAGTGCGAGAACAATTTTCATTCGACATATTTTTATGTGACACGATTCATTAACGTAAAAGATACACTTTTTTCGCATGCAGCAATTTCTATTTTGGTAGAGTTAGTTTCTGTAGAGTAAATAATGAAAAATTGAACAGAATTATTTCTGTGAAGTATTCAAGATTATTGTTCTAGATTTATTAGTTGGAATAAAATCCGAATTCAAAAGTCGATTTTCACAGGTTTATTTTGTCCGGAAAAGTTTTAGATAGACAGAGAGAATTTTACCTTCAGTGGCGTTTACTCGTAAGCTAAATCAATCGAGCTAAAAATAAAAAATCTGGAACGTTTCAAAGATAGAAATTGATAGAAAGATAGAATTACCTATGCACTTTGAATGAAAAATCGGCAATGTTTCATTATAAGAAATTTTAGACACTATTGAGCTGTATATGTTTTTTTCCATTGGGAGCCTACGAAGATAATGAAACACAGGGTTCTTTACAAATCGAGTTTTAATGTTACTTTAGTTTTCTTTTTAGTTTTAATGAGAAGTATTACTGAGTAATTGTGCTTTATTAGCGCGTCTTAGACACATAAATGAAATCCTGTTGGTTTCATGAAATGGGATTATGATTCTGACTTTACGCATCATTAAAGACCACGTACGTTGAGTGAACAGTAAAAGAGACATTCATAAAAAATTGCATGATTTTAAAACTGTATCTAACTTATTTCCTTGAGTACAAATTGTGAAAGATCTATTTTTTTTCGAGGTCTAGGGTTGAAACGATATTTTTTTCTTCTCCAGCAGCATCGCAGTTTAGCCAGACCAAGCCGCCAAGTCGGAGGTGCTTTGCTGGCCTTGAACTTCCACCTCATCTCATTCAAAGACGCAACTTGCATGCGCCGAGTGTTGCTATAAGCTTCAGTCAAGAAATTTTAATTAATACTGAAACTTGCATCGGCCCGAGTGTTGCTATATATGAGCTTCAGTCGAAAGTCAAGTAATTTTAATTAATACGGTAATTTTCATCGGCCCGAGTGTTGCTATGAGATTCAGTCAAGAAATTTAATTATTATGGCAACTTGCATCGGCCCGAACGTTGCTGTGAGCTTCAGTCAAGCAATTTTAATCAAAACGGCAACTTACATGGGCCGGATCGAGTGTTAACATGAGCTGCAATTAAGCAATTTTAATTAAAACGGCAATTTGCATCGGCCCCAGAGTTGCCGTGAGCTGCAGTCAAGCAATTTTAATTAATACGGCAACTTACATGGGCCCGAACACATGTCAGCTTCAGTCAAGCAATTTTAATTAATACGGCAACTTGCATCGGCCCGCGAGCGTTGCCGTGAGCTTCAGTCAAATAATTTTAATTAATACGGCTGCTGGCAGGAGCCAGAGCGTTGCGTGGACTTCAGTCTGAACAGTTGTTATAATCTCGGACATTCACTAGAATGACTGAGCAACGCTATGTAGCGATGTATGTGATGCATTCATTCTGCATTATATTATTAAGTATCATAAGTTGAATATTAGAAATAATTTTTTGGTAATAGACCCTGAACAGCATTTTAATAATACTTGAAAAGGATTTAACGTGACATGTGAAGCTTAGGTAGTGAATAGGTTTGAGTTATTGATAAACCGTTTTCTTAGTTAAATTGTAGTAAGGATTATTGCTTAAACTAAGCAGGAATAATACAGATTTTTAGCTCGACTTTAGATTGGTTACCTTAATATTTAACCGATAAACTGGATTCTACTGACCCCTTAGCTTATCCGAGTCTTTGACGAAGGATCCTTTCTTTCGTATATCATTTGTTATTTTATTAAAAAACTGCATCCATAAAGACTGGGCGGGATGATTCGAAAACTACTAACATTTAATAACAGGAAAGTTGTGACAGAAACTCATTAACTACATACATAGGAATATTTTGTGATGGGTTAACAAGTCAGAGTAGCCGAGAAGGAAACTCGTTGTGACCACTCGGTTGGTCCTGACGTACCTACAGCAGAGGCCGACGTCGGGTAAAATTAATAGGAGATAAAGTTCTGGATAAGACACGACGCTTCATTGCAAAGCTACGCTATAGAATAGATAAGCTGTTGGTGAAAAATAGCTCTAATGATACTGCTGCTGGATTGCATGGTGGAAGGTTGGAAGGATCTTCAGATTTTTGTGCGTTTTTTAATCAAAAAAACAACTTGTAATTGAATGTTTGCTTCGGCCGACTTGAACAAAATTAAAGCTTTTACTTATTGAACTACTAGCTGTTGGCTGTCATCAGAACACGAAAATAAATTATCTAACTAATGTGTACATTGATTAGAAATAAAAATGGAGCCCGTTACTTCCTTACTCAGTTGTATCTTGAGGCCACAATTAAACTCTGTCAAACAAAGATGAGGCTTAACGTTCAACACTAAAATCAACGAAAAACTTATATATTTTTCTCTCCACTACATTAATCAACTGTTTTGAATATATACATATATTTAGTCCAGCAGTGTGAATATTGCTGAATCAAAATAACAATTGTACTGTATCGAAAATTATTGAACATTTCACGTCTTCTCGTTTTAAAGTAGACTTGCACGCGCTCGTAAACTCACAATTATAAATCACTCACCCGCAGAAAATTTCAAAAATTACAGCATATTTAAGAAGAGACTCTTCGGTTGCAAAAAGTGTTGATACTGGGAGAGTGAAGTGCCGAATGTACAAAAATTGTCATTCCTCTATGATTTAAATGATTTTCTAAATGACATCTCCTGATGAATTGAGAATATCGAGGAGAACATGGAACATCACAGTTAATCGCAAGCGCGTGCATCATAATAGAAGCATAATTTTACCAACTATTCAGTAGTATCCCAACTTTTACATCGGAAAATTCATTTGAAGAGGCCAGTTTCACCAGGCTTAAAAATTCTTTCGTTATATAATTGCCTGAGCCACAACTCGCAGGGATCGAGTCATACGAGACATGTTGCACCTCTCGCTTTTTGCGTTGTTCAGGTTACAGTATACGAGAGGCCTGCATTGCAGCGATGAGCCCTGACATTAAGCTCACTATTCAGACGATGCTCGTCATACACTCGCTCGAAAAACAGGTTTCCGCTTCACTGCAGGTTGTATAGTCGCAGCAGATGGTCCCCCATTCATATTTCGATAGCCGGCTCTTCGTTATATACATGAGCGTACTTTGGCTGGAGCTCAGGAACAAGGAGTGCCGAGCGTGTTGTGGGGTGGATCCAGTTCTATATCAAGACGCAAATCTGAAAGAGCGCATTCATTAGGCCACAAGAAAATGTACACTTAAACTGGCACTATATTTTGAGTTATGGACGACACAAGTGAAGCATAGTGGCTCAAGTCAGCCTTCTAAAATACGAAGCAACGATCTTGTGCTAGTAATCACAGCTGTTTGAGATACTACCTATTGATGACACCGAACCAAGCTGCAAAGAAATTGCATTGCGTTCAAAGTGAACGTTCCGTACATTGCATGATATCGCAAATGGCTTGGTTAAACTTTTTCTGCACAAGCTTTCTCTTGAGCGAAGAAAATTTATGGCTGAAAATTATATGGAAACTGTAGGTTAAATACCCCATTTACCGTCCAAAATGTAACTATACCTCTACTTTCTCTTGAAAACATGATAATAGTAAAATCATATTTAGACGCAAATTTTTGGAATGCACTTTAGGTTATGATGCGATAGCATCAAATTCAGACACCAAAAATGTGTCTGCACATCGTCATGTATGCGCTAATAACCGAAAAAGAGGAGTCGATTGCCTGCGAGCTCTTCGAACGCCACAGCAAAGCGGCATGCCTCCATGAGTATCGTCAAGGATGCATGTTCGACCGCTTGATGTTAAGTGAGATAAAATTTGATGAGGAATGGCTTAAACTCTTTTGGATGAATTAAACTCTTTAATTTTTGATAATTTCAACGGCATGTTCAATGCAACAACTTTTGCTCTAACTCATACTATTTTGGTATTTGAATTGCATGCCCCGAAAAAAACACTTGTTCGTGACTTACCAAAGTCTTTACTTTAAAGCTTCATGTTAAAATATATTGATATTTGAGCAAATTTGTAACATTTTCTCATTGACCGTTGAGTATCCGCGAAACACTTAGTTCTGTTCTTTATTGGTTCTATGAACAATGGAAACCAGTTTTTAATTCCCATCCTTGTCTCACTGAAGCTTTTAACGGTCGTATATTCACCTATTTTTGAGCCCACTTCAACTCCTAATATCGTTGTTTGTGATCTCAGACAACAGGTCTCTTGGACATCATCCAACTCCTTGCCTGCGCGTAACATTTGACCTACACCCCCGCTGCAAGGAATCTTTACGAGGTACAACCGTTAAAATGTAATAATTTGGCTTTGTTACCAACATTTTCAGTTTATTCTCACATTCTGTGCTTTTGTTTTTTGAGCCATGTTTTCCGAGCGAATTGACTTTTTGATAATGAAATGCATGTAAGCCGATCTCCATGCTTCCAATGTCGAGCTCGGAGACTATAGTACCGTCTGGAGTCTCATTAGGACTGCTCAGTTGTTCCGGTCCACGGCGCTCCAAAGGTATCAGGCAGTAAAACCAGGAGTGGTCGTGTTGGACATTTGGCATTCCTCGCCTTACCTCCAATCCCCCACACCGTTCAATACAATGGCAACCGTCAACTAAACTGTCTAGAGAGTACGATAGTGAATGAATACTACTCTCTAAATAATTCAAACCATCGCTGATACATAATATTTTGCGCAATGTACAGTCACTAACTCAACATAACTTTAAGCAGGGGCCTCAGATTTCCTCAAAAGCGTAAAATTTGATTACTAATTTGACAGTACTATATGGATGATTAATTTTCTCATAGCCGTTTAACTACATTAAGGGACGTAAATTGCAAATATTGATAAGTTTTCTTCTAATTGAGTGATGTTCCTAGCATTAAAAAGTTATGACTGAAAAGACAATCCCCTTTGTCCTACAGCCAAAGCCATTGATATGAATCGAAATATGGACTACGTGGTCAGTTCCAGACAATGTGTCGTAAAGAACAGGATAAATATTGTCTTGCAGGTCCTGAACAACTAGCAAGAACAGTAAAGAACACTTATTGTGTGACTCGTACCGAATGTATGCAACCATCGAGAAGGTGTGCGAAGGGTTTGAGCTGAAACTTGTTTGTGATGTCTCATAATTTTTTACGATGTTAACCGTCTGTCTCAATGGTGAGCCATCATGATACATTATTATTGAAAATATCTATGCTGTAGCTATAAAAACAGATATATATAATTATCAGAATAACTGATTTGCAACCACCATGACAAGAAACACGACATAGCAGTCTCGGATCTGATCTAAAGATGATTCACTGACATATCCTGCCATGCTGGAGCGCTGCCATTTGCATAGCATAATTTATTTTGCTTGTCCCCCACCTAAGCAACGTTGCATGGTCACGGGATGCACTAAAGCTTTATCTTAGAAGCTATGGCTCGGGTATGCAAGTCGGACCGAGTCTTCAGCAAGGATAGTTGTGTACACGGAGCGCGTTGGGTTAACCTTGGCTTGGTATTTATTCGAACACCTTGCTCAAGTGAATGAGTCTTTGGTGCCCTGGTCGTGCCGGAGGAAAGATCGTGACTTGGGATACTACAACTCGTCAGAGTATTCAGCTGCCTGAAGACAGCTAAATTTCAGGATGATATATTGAGGGATTACTGTCTTACTTAGCAACAAACGTGTTTTGGTGCAATTGAAGTAACTATTAATTATTCGAATCACGTGGGAGATTTTTAATTAGACCTTTGATTGTTAATGAGATAAGAAGTTTTATAAGTTGTTTAGCAACTGAAGAGTTACACCAGCACTACATTTGTCTCTAGCGACGCATTTCTAAGTTTTTTTTTTCGATGAAATGCCTCAACTTGTCTAGTTAATTAGCATTTTTCAAGCGATCCTCCCTCGACCGGTGGCAAAGCAGCAACAGAACCTGCAACTCGACGATTCATCACGGGAGTTCGCTGGATGTCGCATGGCCGACAACGCAGCATCATCAGGCTGAGAGATTGATGACTTCGAGATAGATGGTTCAGGGCAGCTCTTACGTCTCTGCCTCTACCTTCCTCCAGTTGTGGCTTAATCTTTTGTTAAATTACACAGAATGAGCCACAGAATATAAGCGATTCGCCTGCATTTACGCCACCCTCAGTTTCGATAAAATCTAGTAAAGTTCTAAATCCACATTATTGAGATTTTCTGAGAATCGTGCCTATTTCGATGGTCTGAAACTCATCAGTTACGTATTTTTTTATTTACTTCATTTGAATCATGAAAATCTCTATTTTTATTACAATAAGCTAAAGTTTTTGTTGTCGTCCATCTGTCAGACGATGCTCAGCACCAAACCCCATTGTTCTGATATGAAAGGGATGAGGACATCGAGGGAGACTAAATCGTTCAAAGATAAATCAATGTTTACGCCATAATGGGAAAAAAATGCAATGCCAACAAAAAGAAATTTCTCCATTCAAACACTCATCATGTATATTTTTCATCACTGGTATGTTCATTTATAATCGAATGGAACGATTAGCTAGACCATTATTTACACTTAGCTAAAGTTCTTGGTTCTCCACCGCGACTATACATTCCACCCAATTCATTAAAGTATCTTCGGTAGTACAGTGTTGAAGTAGTACACATGCCCAGTTATGTTCGGTAGTACAGTGACGAAGTAGTACCTAACCTAAGTGTTCAAACGCTCTTCTGTACGTGTGGTCGAGCCAGAAACTAATTTTCATTCTGCATTGAATCTCAGTAAATATGATGGCTTCTATACTACTTTTCATGGAGTTACAAGTGCAGGAGTAACGAGTGTAGAATAAAACAGTATTTTGTCTTATACAGAGTATGGCATGAATTAAACCCAATTCTATTTCAATTCGAACTACTTTTTGATTTGTAAGCAAATTATGGCTTACAAGAAATGTTCTCTAATTATTCTATCACTGTAAACAAGTAGTTTAGCTAGTATGAACTCACTGAATTAATTTTCTTCTTCTATCTATAGTTAAACTGTTAATAAAAAGATAATAAAATTGATAATCTTTGCCCTGCATCGGTGGCGTTTTGTTCACTCTTTCTCACGATTATTATGGTTGTGTTAAATGCGGAGATGACGCGAACTGAAGTTCATGTCAGTGAGCACAAGCAGCGGTGTTGAATAACCTGAGACTGTCACTTTGATGAGTGAATGTGATGAACGAGGGTCTAGCCGACAGCTGCCAGAATTAGCACTTTAACACATTTGTACAGAAGCTAGAACAATTGTTGAACTAAACAGAAATATTTCTTAGATACTCAGAAAGTAAGGCAGAGGGCGAAAAAAGCCCTTAAGAAAATATTGAATATTTAATCGCTCGACTATCGTGCGAGTTTGATTAATAGTTGTTAATCAAATTGTACGGATAAATTTCTAAACATTTATTATCAAAGCACAATTCAGAAGAATCTAGAGTGAAAAAAGACGCTGCCAATGGTTTCCTTATGCTAATTCCACCATTGTGAAATGTTTCGTGAATCCTCTTCAGAGATATATTATAAATTCTGGACTCCAATGAACGCCTTTTTCAACTTCTCAAAACATTAACTGAATTTAATTCACTGCATCCTTAAGTGTTTTTCCTGGAAATGTATGAGAGCTGCGTACGTACAAAAACGGTTTCTTAATCTCCCAAAAACAAGGCTATTAGATGAATGGCATTTAGCGGCATGAATTGCATGTTTCAGGCGGAAGACTGGTTATTATCAAACAAAGGTGATTTACTGCATAGCTCTCTCGGTCTTGTCTGGCAATACTGAATAAAAAACTCCCGAAAGGATTTATAAATGCGGCGCTGAGTCATGCTTTTGCTACGCAGAACTAAGAAGAATTGCGAGCTGATCATTGAGAATTTAAAATATTTGTTATTTAATTTCCGTTACAGTGGCTGTCATTTTACAAACTTAGATGTATATTCATACTCAGATGCTCAATTTATGTTATCTATCATTTTCATGTAAGATGAGACAGTGACATTTGGCAGTTGGTAGAACGAGTGTTTAAACTAAATCTTGTGTCTGAAGTATGCGTTCCACATTGATTAGTTAATATGTTCAATCTATTGCAATGGTACTCACAGGTTTTTCCTTATTACCCAATTTTATAACTATTTGTTTAATGCCTATAACTATAATATTACTACTTTGATAAATGTTGCATCCTTAATTAAAATTTATTCAAGTCTTTATTTAAATCTTATTGATTGTGCGACTAAAGATCAATTCTAGATTTTCGCAAATTTCTCTCGACCAAACTTCAAGTGGAGGATGGCGAAGTCTAATGTGCGGGTAGTTCAAAATCCACAATATGTTCACATTGAGAAGTTCATGGCAGGTGGTAATTGAAATTATCATAATCAGTTAAGAGATTATTTAGTACTCTATTGGTTCTGGGAATGAATTATCAATAACGCTTTTAGTGTTTCTTAAATCAAAATAGAGATTGTACATTTTTCTTCCCACATTTTTCTATTTATTTGTTCTGCTCACACAGTATTTGATGATTAAATAATCATTATACTCTACTCTCATTGCCATCAAAAAATCTATCGTCACACTCCTGTACTTCTAAGACACATTTTATGAGATTTTTACACTAACGTCCGAATTATCACACTGCATGTGCCTAATATGTTGAAAATCGTATATTAAATTGCTACTCATCGAACGTATTATTCAGAATAGCAAACATCTTGTTCAGGTCTCAACATGCCCACCTCTTCAGAGCCTCGGGCCTTCCGCTCATTTGTGGTCTTGAGGTTCACACTCGTTTTAAGGTCTCGGCTCCCTAACAAGCAAGGCGCGCATACATCAGGTCTCGGGACACACTCACTTAAAGCTACTCAGCAAAAGCGGCAACATTTTACCACATTAAGGGCAACGCGGGCCGTGTGAGGTGGCAAGGCAGTTAAGGTGCCAAAGGTGCAGTGATGCTCTGAAGTGCGCACTGCGAGAATTATGGGTGCCGGTGAGTTAAGGGCTTGCCTGGTGAGTAAACTTGGCGTCGTCCACCTTTATGCTGTCACATGAAATCTATGGACTTACAGAATTGCTCCTATGCAAAGGTACCGCTCATGGAAAAGGATGAATAGATAGAATGTTTAAATAAATCATCGGGGTTAAAATAATGGTAGTTCGATAAATTACACATTCTTATAGTGGAGAAAAATTCTTCGGTATTGGAAATCCAGCGTCTCGAGATGCTAAAAAAATTATTAAAGAATTTGACAATTATTAGAAAATTGAATGGCGATAAAAGAAGTTCATGGAGAAATTCATGCTCAATTATCTCCTAATTTCACTTTTACCGCTGTAACTTCTGGCAAGGAACTTTAGAGGTCTTCAAACTTTAGCGTTGGCAGAATTGATTGGACTTTCATCAATTAGCTAGCAAATTAGGGAAGTCACAGCAACTCATCTGAGGAGTTCATTAGGTACACTGACCTAGTGGCGATGAACTGATTCTTTTTCAGTAGTCAACTTTGAGACATGAAGAGTCTTTCATCAGAATATTTGTCATTACGTGATTGCATTGTATCTACATTCCGTACAGATATATCATGTTATATTGCTAGAATACATTTTGTGGTTTAAAACTGGAATCAGACATGGCTTATGAAGGAAAAAGAAAGGTCATTGGGTTCGCTGGTATTGTGTCGACTCTGCGAATTCCGACAGCATTGCCATGACGACCTTATAGGCACGAATGTTTCTCTTATCATTTAACAATAATTATTGAAAGAAAAAATAATACGTGCAATTGCATGTTCTGTGAAATACTTCATGTATATGTACAGCCATGAGAAGCTGATATATATTCTGTCATAATTCATTAAATTTAGATACAGTTGTAAAAATAACTGTTGTAAATCATCTGACTTATCAGTTTAAAGTACATAATTAGCTGATATACTCTGACACTTTGTTACCCAATATTGTAAATTTGTTTTGACAAAGCAACTTAACCTTAAATTTCTATCAATGAATAAGATAAAAAATGATTCGTCAAACTTTCATTCTCTGCACTAAGGGTTATGGTCATGTTATGACCAGGTAATGTAACTTCAAATTGTTTATAAATGAAAAAGATGTAAATTGATTCTTGGAATTTATCTCAGCAGCAGTAAAGATTTAACAATGTTATGACCGGGTAATATTTTATTCATAAGACGCAGGCAAGACTCGCCCTAGTGCAAATGAAGTGAAGGGCTCCAAGACATGGGGCCTGGTCTTCTAATGGGGATAATTTATGCGTATGGTCCATGGGTTGGTGAAAACAATCACGGCGGATTGCCATCTCTGGATTAGGAATGACGGACAAAATTTATTTACGTCGTGTCTGCTGTATTTAGAATAACTAAATGACTTATTCTTATGCGAAAAATGTGGATAACTATCATGAAAAACGTACTATGTTCAACTTTCAGCTGGAATAAATGATAAGTTTCTATATCGGACTATCATGACCGATCGTCCATGGCTAATCGGCGCCTGGCGCAGAACGGCACCGAAACACGAATGCCTGGAATTTATTAACGCTATAAATCTCAAAGCCTCGCCATTCCTTTACGAAGTCCTTCTGCGAACATTCTAAACTTTACGTTGCTCTTACATTTTCTACCGAATATTTTTATTCAGGAGATGAAGAACTGACACAAAAAAAGCTCCAAGTCATTGAGAAGTGAAGACAGAATTTAAACGCAGATCAAATCTTGAATTTTAATGCAAAGCCGATGAACGTTGAGCTAGCGATGATATGTAGTTAAGAAGCATAAATCACATATTAATCATTACCCTTGGTCAATAAAATCTGAAGTTTGATCCCATAAATAAATCAAATTTATTGTGAGTTAAGACGGAAGGCGAGCGAAAATCCGTTGGCCGAATTCATCTCGGTATTAAATTTGGCCAAATCGATATCTGCAATTTGTACATCCTTTTCTGTCCTTCTGTTACAGTTGGAAAAAGTATGCTATACAAAATAACTATCATGAATGAGGGTTGTGTTAACGATATCTGAATTTCAGTACAAAAAAAAAACACTGTAAATTATATTCTGTCACATTTTCCAAAAATTTTTTGACATTTAATCCTGCTTGAGGAGAATGCACGAGATATGAACGACACTAGCCCTCAGCTACGATATTCAAAGAAAAAGCTTTTATAACTCACATTGTGTGATTATTTTTGTTGGCAAAGCTGGGAAATTAAGCCGCTCTAATATAGGATTTTGCTAGAAATGTACAAGGAAAAATTTGAGCGCTTCCTATTTGCATGCCTAATTACAACCAGATAATCAAGATCTTCTATTGAATTTGCGTAGAATAATCCAATCAGCTCATATCAAGAGAAATTATCAAGTATTTTGGGTTTTACTATTGCAAATAGTGAACGTAAATTTAAATGTTTATCGTCAAATTGGATGCGCAGGAGCTAGCAAAACTTCCATATTTTAAAATTTTAAGTTAGTTTAAGATATAAGATTTTAAATTTAAGACTAAGTCATGTACGGAGCTTGTTTTATTTAGTGACTGTGAGACATGCATGCCCTACCCTGCGTTGGTGCAGCCGTCAAATGAAGCAAATTATTTCAGATTGAAGCGACATCGTTACCGCGATGAGAGTGAGTTGTAGATTATGTGCCATGATGTGAACTTTGTGATTCTTTTCATTGGTTCAGACAGTAAGTTGTCGTGATTTTAGCAACATGTCACATCACAGCAGGTAGCCCGACGAAAGCCTGTCATAAATTTCATGGGCTTCATCGCAGGCCCCACGAGAGGTGTTCTATTCAACGGGATTTATCTCTTCCTGCTTGAGGGCCAATAAAAGTTGTGGGACGCTGCGTGAGGCCCGTTTATTGGTCAGGCAATTTGTCCTTCTTTGCCTTGAGGGCAGTAAAATGCGAGAGACATGTTATCGTTGATCAGAGGCGATGCGCAGATGCGGACTGACTTCTTGCTTGGAGGCACATGTTGCAGGAATTGCCACTGTAAATAACCGACAGTGACCGAATTCGATTTCCTCGCTAAGCAGGCGATGTTTAATGACAATTTGGGGATAAGACTCCGTGTGTGGCATGGGTCGAATTTATTAACGCAATAAATCTCTAAATTGTTGTAATTGTAAATCTCATTAAAAAATTGTTTTCACAAACATCCCAGAAGGCAGTTAGTAACATTTATGCTGAGATTGAAAACATATATGCTCTGACAGGGTGCTGGTACCACAAGACCGTCTGTTGGACGTGTAACTCTGTCTGAACCTGAATGAAGACTTTTACACTGTTTATTTGTGCAACGTCTTTCTGAACCACCAGAACGAACGATCCCAGTACAGTGTCCAGTGACTCACTGTCTACTGTAGTTACACGTAATCGCGCAGCAAGTCAACGCTGATTGGCATTACCAGTCAAATTAACGAGCGTGGACGCCAGTGTCATGTCGCCTCTTTGCGGCCAGTAAAAAATTACTATGTGGCTTATATGACGGACGTTATCGACTGTAAATTTGCTTTCTGAATAGGTATTGAAATTCTTTGGATTTTGTCAAAATTATAAACACGGCTTTAATAAAGTGAATTATATGCATTGGTTATAGACTTCTTTACCTACTGGAAGCAAATGAGAGTACAAAAAACTGATCAAAGGTTGTATACTCCTATGTCTATATAAGTCAAACCCTTTACTTGTCAGTCGTGTTAGCATTTCAATAATTTCTATATTCTAATTCTAAGCTATCGGTGTGGCTTAACGTCTTGGCTTGTATTGCAAAAATTGATTAGTCAAGCTACACATTTATATTTACTTTTTTGTAGGGGTAGAAAATGCTAACGAGTTCGCTTGCTCATGGAAATTCATTCGGCGCCAACGAAATTAAGCTGATGCATAATGCATTAGTTCGCTGTTGCAGGTAGGGTTGCCGAGCAATATTCGCAGTTCTCGCATACAAGTTTATCGACACTTGCAACAGATGATGACCGGTTGTTCGATGGCCTTTCAAAAGCAGGTTTTGAAGCTTCGGGATTTGATTTGAACTTATCAGATGCAATCTCTCAAGGAATTAATCCTCAGTGTTTAGTATTCAAACGATAAACTTCACTGGAGCTGGAAGGTGTGTTTGAGTTAAATAAATGTAAGAATGTGTGGACTTGCAACAACGACAGAAGGTAAACATTTTTAGGGATTATTTCATTCTAAAATTTCTGAAATCTTTTAACATATGTTAGAAATCAATTGATTCATAAACTCGTTCTTCCGCCAATTTTCCTAGTCAACTTCATAATGCAATGAATTTTTCAATGGTTATTGAACGGTCTCAGAATCAATTCAATCAATTCAATAATTCAGCACAAAATTTCTTTATACATGAATGCAACGAAGTTCTTCCAGAAACATTACTTGCTAAAAAAATTAAATTATTGGACGTAGGAAATGATAATTTAACACTGTAGTAAAGCTTGTACGAACAGGCTCAGGCTAGGATTTAAGATGGTAACTTTAGTCTGAACTTTTGCGACTTTAAAACACTGTACGCAGATTTCATAAATAACAATCATCGCACAATCATATATAACAATCATCGCACATCACAGGAACAAATGTATTTTAGACAAGTTACCCATTGTTTTTGTGAGCAGGCGTGACGCACTCCGCACAGCACCAAGTGTTCAGGGAGGGGCAGGTCGCCTCACAGCAGCTCAAGGAGTTCGCAGAGACTGGGCGCTCCGACTCCCTCGACGCTGTTACGTACGCTAGTCAGGTATGAGGAAAACTTTTGAATTGTTCAAAACTCTTCAAATTATTCATAAACATTTCATTGGAAAATAATGTGTCACAAAGTTTGTAAAAATTGTTTCATATTTGTGCCTTGTAATTTATATCCATCAATGGATGGTAGAAAAAATTAAATTCATATATTTCAAAAAATATTTTTAAAATGGCTCGATAGGCTTTATTTTTAATCATGGATTTTCATACAATACGTGGATACGCTATGTTAGAGGACAAATTTTTCTCTTCAAAACTTACATGATGAACATTTATATGTATGCATGGTAATTTCTATGTATGCATGGTAATTTCGTAGCTTCGTATAGTATTTTACAAGCACCCACATTTTGGTCCCCCGCGAGCAGGGACCGAGCGTGCTGGATGCTTTCTACGCTCCTGCCATTCAAGAGGGTGTGGGGGAGACTCGGGCAAAATTCTTTGCTGATGGCAACCATTCGCTGGTAAGTAAGTTGGTTATTTCATCCATTAATTATATTCATCATCACATTTGTAAGAACTCAATTTATGGTATTATGAAACTTTTAACAAATACCGTGTTCATCTTCGCAGCAAAAGGCCCAGGAAAGTGATGATAAGTGCCAGTTGTGTCAACAACCATCAAAAGGGGCGATAAGTTTCTATTGTGTAAACAACACACAAATCTTGGAATAACGATCAGTTGTTTAATAGGCAGCTCAAATTTACAATAGCGAACTCTTGCGTGGACAACAGCAATAAGCTATACATTTGATTTTATAGAAGTTATCCAAAACACGCATTATTTATCAACCAAATTTCTCAACATTTCCAAGGTGAGCACGAGTCTGCCTGCATGTATAGAGATATGGTTCGTGCAGCTAAAAACACTACACAATACATATAACTTCTTGACAGGCTTGTCCCCATCTCTTCAGCAGTCTTGCAAGAGGCCAGTTTTTCTGGCGTTTTATCGTGCGATCAATCTACGGTTCTTTTTCTAGGTAGACGTTCAGTGCAGCTGTTGTATCAATCATATTATTGACCGCATGTATAAAGAGAATATGCCTGAAACTAAGCTACGATTCTGTCACAGATACTATATATCGTCTCGACATTTTCACTACATTTGATGTACACGCGTCTTCTTAATATGTCTTCAGTTGTGGGAGGCTAACAATTGATGAACTTATAAATTTAATTTTTGACGAGTTATGAAACGTACACGGTTGAATGTATATCATAATTATCCAAAAAAATTATCCTACAACCAACTCTAAAGATAATATAAATGTGACAATTGTTGTTGCTTGAATTGAAAATGAAACGGACATGATAACTAATAAAGAATATTCTGCCCTGGCATTTACTGATAAATTATTTACTTGTCCTGTGAGGGACGACGCAATCAAATTCTGTAAACGTTCGGGACCTGCTACTTTCTTGGGTCAATAGAGCATAAAAGATCAGAGAGAGAGAGGGAACTATCTTGACTCTAAGATTTTCCTATGATGCACAAAAAACTTTTATCCATGAAAAAAAATTGTACTTAACTGAATTCTTAATAATTGCCTTTGAATTCTACTCCTGGATCATAAATATTATTTTTTATATTCATATTAGTTTTGGCTTATAATTATATTAGTTCAGCTGGATTATATTAGTTTTTTAGCTTGAAATCAATCCAGCGTAAGGAGATTCAGGCAGTGTTGAATATTATTAGACGAATAAGATGAATATTGCTAAGATAAATATTACTTCAAACAAATAATTGACTATATTTAAAGAAATGATTTGTTGCAGGTGTCGGTGGTGGCGAAGATTGTGCCATCGCCCGACTGGTTTGTCGGGGTGGACTCGCTGGACCTGTGCGTCGCTGGCCACTGGTTGAACGCGACTAGTCTTGAGGTTTATTCCAAAGTCTAATTCCTATTATAATAAGTTTATGAACAGATTCTAAAAATTATTTAATGATTTTAATGTTTACTAATAAATAATAATAATATCTAATAGTACAAATTAACCTTAGCTGAGACTGAATATTATTTTCGAGAAAAAGTGTTGTATTTTCTTGGGATTCGGAGTGAGAAATCCTATAAATATTTGTGTCTTGCAAAGATCTTGATGGTAAATGTTGTAGTCTTTTCTCATAGATACAGTAAGATGCCAATACTGAATATAAGTGGCTGCGATAAAGATGGGCATGTGCAAACCTAACTGATGACATCTTCAAATAATCCTCGTGATAAATTTGGCTGAATTGCAGCTACTTCTTTGCTGATTAATCGGTCACGAATTGTTTTCATTGATACTTTAATGCTTTGACTATTCATTGATTGCTGAGACTTTAAGTAGCATCATATGTGCGTTGCTTGAAAAGTGCAGAGGGTAGAGCGCTTTCATTATCAGATTAAATACAAACTCAAAAATTATACTCGACTTTTCATAAGTTATTAATTACGTCAAGCACCGTGAATATTCAATGCTCTCAGGAGAAAATTACAGTAAAAAATCTATAAAATTGAGTTCCAATAATTATTATGACTGACGAGTCATATCTTGACAGGATGCATGATCCTAGGTTATAGTTTTTTATTTGAATCTTACGTTAGTACCTATAGAGACAGCAATACGATTTGCGTTCAGAATATTGAAGTGATTAACAAAATTAAATGTATACTTTCTGTTTGTTTTTTTTATTTCACAACTTATTACTATAGTTGTTTTTAGCTGTCGCCGCTGGACGCAGGAACGGATCAAGGTTTGGCCTTCACATCACCGTCGTGGCAGCTCACGCCTGCCGACGTCATCAAGCGCATCACCAACACGTCGCCCAGCCACCCCGCGTCGTCATTTGCCTACCCAGAAAAACCTACACTACCTACGATGGCGTCCGTCAGCATTGTGAAGGTTGCAGCGTTTAATTTACCATTAAAATTTATCAATAAGAGAAGGGAAAAAATAAAATTTTTATCATTCATACAATATTCAGGATCCAGCTGAAATGAAGCAGGATCCAGCGGAAAAATATGACTGGAATGCTCATAAAGCCAGGAATTGTTATGCTGAAATACTTTAAATAATGAGTTAAATTTGCTGATTCACCAAATTAAAGTTACAATATTTTTTCATGTATAAATTGCGTGAACATATATTCTTCAAATGTTAGTAGAAGAATTCAGCCAATAAAACGAATTTCTTTACTTGCGCACAGATTCGCGAGTATCGGCTCGTGAAGCCCACCGCCGTGACGATCCCACTTCGCGCGATCGATGCAACCTCATCAACCGAAGAGACAACCACCAGCACGACAACCACGTCAACCACTACTGCAGGTCAGACGACCATGCACGAGATAGACCACAACTACATTCCTTCTGGTCTTCACGCAGCCAATAGTGTTCGGCAACAAGCTCAAAAGCCGCGACAAACTCCTCCACCTCCAATTCTTCCCACTCCGGTGCGACGCCATAAGTCTGTTGACGGAGGGACAGTCGGAGCTGAAGTTCGTCATGTTGTTCATTCTATCAGCAACTCCGGGGAAACTTTACCCGAAATAACAACGAATCTCTCACACGCACTTCGCTCCCAAGAAGTGCCATCTCGTGATCCTCCTTACGTGACGTCTAATGAGATTCATTTCAACTCTGACCGGCCTAATAACTCTAGCACAACTCATGCTGGTCCCTCCCTGGAGTTTGGCGTGGCGAAGTTACCAGGAGCTTCACCACTTTTGACAAACGGGGCAATTTCGCCCGAAAGCCAGCATTTTGCCGATGACTCCAATCTTATCTCTAACGACGTTGCTGTTCTAACAAATAAAGTGGACGAGGTCGAGAATTATGGCAGAGATGGAGGGAACATTGCAACTACAAGAGCTGTTCCGTTAAATGCTGTTCTTCCTCGGGAACAGTACGACAGGTTGCAGCAAGAGCGCAACAGACAGGCTATTGAAAACCATCAGAAACACCAGCAGCTGCTGCAGGAAAAGAGGAGAAAACTCAAGGAAAAGAATAGGAAGCACAGAGAGAGAAAGGTGATGATTAGATTCTAAGTAAATTTAAGAAATTTAGCGCCATGTCGTTTCTTCTACCAAAAAGATAGCTCATTGAATTAAAAAATCATGACTATATTTAAGATAATTTTTCTGAACTCTGGCAAAAATAGCATCTACTTGATTAATTTCGTTGACCTGATGAAGCATGCATGTCAACTTGATCAATTACGCGAGTGCATATGTGTAAAAAAAGTTAAGAGAAATTTTAGGAAAATATGTCACGATTACTAAAAGTCACCACCAAACAAGGTATAAAATATAGATGTTACATCAAATATTCGGAGCTCAACTGTTTCGTTCCCCAGTTCGCAGCCACACATTCTGATCTTCAAAATGAGCTCGACGAACCCGAAGAGCCTGGCTTGAATCAAAATCGAATACTCAAGGTAATGTAATTATTCATAATAAAAGTCTCTATTTAGGAGTATTTTCGTGTAAGAAACGTGCTCCTTTAATCCTTAAGCCCGAAAATTTCGTCTGTAATCAACGAAAAAATTAGGTAAAGCAATAGTTAGGTTGACGGTCCTTTCAAAATATTTGAATCAACATCCGCCTCATATAATATATTTTCTTTTATCGGAAATCCTGCTCTTCGTTGAGTGCTCAAATTAAAAGTTTCCTCCACTTTGCAGTCGTCAAGCCTGCACATCATCCCCAGGGGCGACGCCATGTCAGTCATTGATAGCATCGTAGAGACGTACCAGCGGGACCAGCGACGCAAGCGTCGCCAGCAGCGGCGGCTGGAACGGCGCAACAGGCGTAAACTTGAGCGACTGAACGGCATACAGCCTCGTAAGCAAAAGTTTATTTAGGTTCTGCATACATAGAAAAAAGGTTAAACGTTTCCTTACCTGTCATTAGGCTTGTTTTAAAAAGACAATCTTCCGTACACATTTGTTAGATTGCTAATTTTCCACATTTGTTAGATTGCTAATTTTTAATTTTTTTTTAGATTGCTAATTTAATTGTCGGGAAATACGACAATTAAAATTTTCACACTTTAGAAAACATACCCGCCGTTACTCATAAACTACATAATTTAAGTGCACACCAATGAAAAAATTTTACATTTGTGTGTGATGATAACCTTTATTAAATTGCGGCTTCTGAACGACAGAACGAGTTTTGAATAGGTTTGTTGACCCGAAATACCTAATCTCAAAAACATAATCCGCCTACAAATCTTTTGAGCCGATTCCTTATTGATTTTAAAATTAATGGAATGTTCTTAAATGCAAAAAGAGTTTGAATATGTTCGGTACTCTCAATAACGTCCTATGCCGTGTCGTGATGATATGAAGAAAATATCATTGAGCGTCTTACGGCTAATCACGAAAATAGTATAGTCTTAGATGCCGTGATTTTCTTCACTTGATCAAGCACTGGAAGAAGAAAATGACATATGGTTAACTATATTATTGAAGACTGATCGTATTTCAAAATTTAGTGCAAAATTTTAGGTCATATCAGAAATTTTATTTATTCTATCAGAAATAGAATGAAGAACGAACAAAACTCATGGAATTGTCTTGAATGAACAAAATGAATAGTTCAATAAAATGACAGCTATCTTAAGCAATAATGGTGCTTTGTTCAGAATAACATTAGCACGCTTTACGATTTGCACAAGGCCACATGCCAACTGGATAAAATCTTTACAATATTTTTCCTTACCTGAAAAGTTTTTCTAACTTAACTATAAATAGGAGTTAAAGTTGTTCATACTTCATACCACTTCATGGATACAACAGAAAACGCAGATTGCACGGAAAATAAAAAACACGTGGAATATATATTAACATTGTATATGTTGTAATTATCCATGAATCGTGAAATTTTTGTAATGAAATTGCTTTTCAGTGAGCTGTTAGATTTGTTTACCCAGCCTCTAGTAATAATATTTTCCGTCACTGAACTCAATGGAACGTGTTGAGTGACAGGTGCATTGAGAAAGAGAAGATATTTTTGGAAGCAGTTTAACACGAACTTCACGAAATCAATAGAATTTACATATTTTTCATTCGCTGGTCGGTGTTCTATTAATTGAGTGAGATTTTGAAGATGCAATTCCTCATCTAGAAATAGGCTCATGTAGCTTAGCTCCAAGCGCTACTTAGTTATAGATGCCATTTACTTTGAGTTGAAGAAGCGATATCTTCTGTAAGATAAACGAAAATAAGAATGATTTTTGAGAGTATTGCTGATTTACAAAATTATTTTTGCAAAACAACAACCTAATGTTTTACACCGGCTTCAAGAACTTTATTTTTCTACATGAACCTTTTTTTCCTTTTTTTTAAGATTCGTTGCGGTTTATATTAACGACCTAAGCCTTCTTTTCAGTCGCAATTCCTTGGTAGAAAAGATCCTGCGATCCTGCGACTTATGGATCTTCGGTTGTTTACAAAACAGATCATTTTAAAAATATTTTTCAGTCTCAGCCTGGAATCATTGAACGAATTTATGTCTATAGAGATACTGATTAAATGTTTACGTTACAGATCGAAGCAAGCAGGCGGTGGACTGCAAGGTAGGCGAGTGGTCTGGGTGGTCGGCGTGCAGCAAGACGTGTGGCATCGGCGAGCAAGTGCGCTCCAGGAACGTCACGCAAGAGCCACGCAGAGGAGGCCTTAAGTGCCCCAGCCTCACAGAGACGACTTGGTGCGGGTCTGCTAGAGACTGTCCTCGAGACTACTTCCGGTGGTGAACAGCTGGTACTTCCGGTGGTGAACAGCTGGTATTTCCGGTGGTGAACAGCTGGTATTTCCGGTAGTGAACAGCTGGTACTGCTGGTGGTGGTGAACGGCTGGTACGTCTGGTGGTGAACAGCTGGTACATTCGGTGGTGAACGGCTGGTACTTCCGGTGGTGAACGGCTGATACTTCCGGTGGTGAACGGCTGGTACTTCTGGTGGTGAACAACAGGTACTTCCGGTAGTGAACAGCTGGTGCTTCCGGTGGTGAATGGTAGGTACTTCCGGTGGTGAACAACAGGCACTTCCGATGGTGAATATCGGGTACTTCCGGTGGTGAACGGCTGTTACTTCCGGTGGTGAGTAACAGGCACTTCCGGTGATGGAATAGCAGGTACTTCCGGTCGTGAACAGCAGTTATGTTTAAAAACAGCATATTCACCACAGGTAAAACTTGGTAGAAACAATCAAACTTTGGTCTTGCCATCGCTGAGCGTAATATGAGTGAATTATTATTGCTCGGGATGAAAAAATTTTGGAAGTGTTACACCTGAAAGAAATACGGGACTTCGTGAATGAATTGGACGGTTAATTTTTCAAAATATTATTCGATTTTAAAATTTGATCAATATTGTTTTTGTGAAATTCATAATAAAATATCCTTACCTGGAACATCGACTAGAAATGATGTACTACCATATAATTCTAATAATGCATTGAGATAAAGTATATTGTATAGATCAAATTCTTACAGGCTTATTTTCAAAACTTAATTTCAAAACAACGTTCTCAAACAAAACGTGCTAGAACTTGTGATGAATGACGTCGGAGAAGCGAATGAGAAGAATGTGTTACAGTGGTTTTATGTTGACGCATTATAAGCGATTTTATCCTATTTGTGTTATACGAATGGTAAATGTTACCCGGTGTATAAGTGATGTTATTAGCTCTGCAGCTTTTTCGGTTATCCGTTTTAATGTTTACTAATTGTAGGCAATTCTTTATTATTTAAGATCAAGCTTAACTTCAGAAGTTTAGGCGACGTTTAGCTGTGCAATGTGACCACAGAGTCACGGGTTTTTGATGTATAATATGGGTATAACCTTAATTTTATTCGTTGTAGTTTGAAAACAAAGTAAATACAAGTTTTCATTTGATTTGTTCGCTTAGTTCGCAAATTTACCATGAATTTAAGAAACAAAGAAACTACAGATATAACATCAAGAAAAAATTGTCTTTGCTCTCCAATTCTTGGAAAATTATAACGTATAAGGTTGATGCCTAGAATAATCATCGATGTACTCAACAGCTGTGTTCGTGTGTTGAAACCGTCTCTGTATAATAAATAGTGCCTCATCATATATCTTCCGTAGACTCGTATATGGTCAATACAATAGCGATGTTTGAACGTAGAAGCATATGAAGAAGGATGCAGCTGTAGAATAGGACATGCATATCATTTGTGCTTCCATTGTTCTAATCTGATAGATGTAATAAAATCAAAAGTCCGTATGTATTCTGTTTATTTAAGAATGATTGCGTGGTTCAAAATGAAAAACGGATAAAAAAAATAAATTTAACTCAAAGATTTTTTTTATAGCGTTCAAATCAAATTTTAGTTGAGACTGTCACACTTTGAATGAAAACGAAGAGTTATTTATTTAAAAAGACTAATTTACTAGAATTTCTAATCGTTGTGGGAGTAAATGTACCTATTGCAAACTAATCCCACAGGCAAAATAGAAATTTCCAACACAATGCACCTATAATGAATTCCAACTCAAGCTAGAATACTTAAATCAGACTAATACAGATTTCTGAGGAAATCCTGATTATATAGTGTGGATATCCAGATTACATAGTGTGGAAATCCTGATTACATAGTGAGGAAATCCTGATTACATAGTGAGGAAATCCTGATTACATAGTGTGGAAATCCTGATTACATAGTGTGGAAATCCTGATTACATAGTGAGATATCCTGATTACATAGTGAGGAAATCCTGATTACATAGTGAGGAAATCCTGATTACATAGTGAGGAAATCCTGATTACATAGTGAGGATATCCTGATTACACAGTGAGGAAATCCTGATTACATAGTGAAGATATCCTGTCACGTATCAATTAATGTTGTCCAGATTAGCCTGCTATTTCATTTTGGCTTTGAAGTTAACAGTTGTTTCAGAATTTATTGTCTTACCAGAAACTTGTTTGATGGTAATTCTAGAATCTCGTGGGAGAACAAAATCATGTTTAAATAATTGTCGAGTTACGGAATGAATCCTTCATATTCCGGGATACCAGATTGATTAAAGTGCAATATTTGTGTTTTGGTAGATAAATCACATGTAGCTATAATGGTGTTAAGTGACGAGATTTAGAAAAGGTAATTTGTTTAATAAATTTTCCTGAAGCACAAGGAAGGATTAGAAAACATTTCATTTGTTCACATTGAAATATATGAATATTTGGTGACATAAAATATGCTTTGCCGAATAGGTGCAATGAAAAGAAACAATAAGTTGAGAATTACTGCATACATATGGCATTCTTACTTGAATTTCTGGCTCTAAATTATCAATTTAAATGATATTACAATTAGAAATAAATTTTTAAATAACGTCAAATTGTTAATTTTAAATGTAAAGAAACTGATTTAACGAAATAAATAAAAAAAACGATTACTACTAAAAATACTGAATTATAATAAGAAATGATACCCTAATCGCAATAATATGTTAATAATTTATGCTTGCTGAACCGTACTTTCTGTTACTTTCTTCCGAGTAACATAAGGACTATTTCTTTTGAATCCGATGTAACTTTTAACGTAGAATATAGATAGTCTTGGATTTGCGGCCATATCAAGTAAAGATGACACTTATATCAAGTAAATATGACACTAATGATGGTTTGTTTTATTTTGGCTCATGTTTTGTTGCATGTTTTACTCATGATTCGAAAATCATTCCAATTTAGAATTGTCAGAAGCTCCATTTCGATGTGATTTCACACACATTATGATTTACTGCAAACTAGATGGAAAACCAGCAATTATATGTATATTTTTTCAAATTGGCTAGTTAGTTTCTTATTTGTTGAAAAATTACTTAGGAAATTATTAACAGAATGCATTCTCTGGTATCAATTTGAAATTGCATCAATTGCACCGTATGTGCGAAATCTACTGCGTACACTTTAAGTGTCTGGAGATCTACTGCGTACACTTTGAGTGTCTGGAGATCTACTGCGTACACTTTGAGTGTCTGGATGTGCACCACCAATTTTGTGCACCAATAAGCCCTGAATCGAACGCCTTGGATCTCTCCGGACATCCACCAGTCAGCCGTGAACCACTCTGCTTCGTCTTCCTCCGGCCTCGCATAGAACCTGCCTTGCACCACCAGGCCGTGGATCGAATCTGACTTCCGGGTATCGTTCAATTACGTAACTTTACGTTCACCTCATCTGAGGTTAGGTTTCAGATAGTATAGTTCTGTTCCAAAATTTATCGTCCTTCGACAAGTGTCCGTTCGACCGAGGGCCGGCTGGTTTGACCCACGGCCTAGATACGGACGGCTTGAAGTGTTGAAGGCTACGTTCCGGAAGGCAGGAATCATGATGGTCCATTACATCCAGGGCAGTGGTGGTCTTCGGCAGGCGACCCCTTTGAGTGTCTGGAGATCCACTGCGTAATTCAAATTTGCTTTCATTCTCGTGAGATATGGTTCCTATTCTCTATGAATTTTAACTTTTCTATTTGTTATCCTACAATATGGATTAATTTAGCTAGGTTGCTTCCATTATTTTTTTATACCTTCTTGCGCATCGAAGCTGTCACAATATTTCCGCATAACCTCTAATGTTAATAGAGAAAAGTTTCGCGTCGAGTCGCTTGTCTTTGTCCATTTTCTATATCACCATCCGCATTTAACATGTGATAATATCTACGCTGAAAATGGTGAGTGGCAATTTAATTTTATCCGCTTCATCAGATATCCAATACAATCACTTTGTCGTATTGAACTTAGACAGCTTTAGTTCTAAATTTTTATTGATCTTAAACAAGGGCTGCTCTTCACAAAGGTTTATTATCCGATAATACAAAGCCAATTAAGTCCCTCAATGCAAAATTACAGGACAGGAAGGCAGCAATAGCACGTTTGACAAGTAGGCCTTCACTAGTGAACTAAAAATGATCTGAAAGACATGTTTGAAAAACAAATGTTACATTTGTCCAGACACTCAAAGTGTACGCAATTGATCTCCAGACACTCAAAGTGTACGCAGTAGATCTCCAGACACTCAAAGTGTACGCAGTAGATCTCCAGACACTCAAAGTGTACGCAGTAGATCTCCAGACACTCAAAGTGTACGCAGTAGATCTCCAGACACTCAAAGTGTACGCAGTAGATCTCCAGACACTCAAAGTGTACGCAGTAGATCTCCAGACACTCAAAGTGTACGCAGTAGATCTCCAGACACTCATTGACTCCCGCTAGTTTTTTGCTGGGCTGCACAACGAAAGGCTCATTCCCTTACATCGGTGGTATCATGCATGCAATATAAAAGAAACCCATCTACACCCAACAAATAACTTAATGGATCTCGAAGAGGCTAAAAAAGCTCTGTTTTGTGAAATATAATTGCAAGCTTATCGCTTGTGTGGGAATCAATTACGGATAACACTGTAGGCTTGGCCTTAAATTTTAAAACGTGTTTAAAATTCAATGAATTATAAAGCCTAGAGTTTAACGGAGAACACTGGGATTAGATTAGTCGTTTAGGGTTCGGAATTATCCTCTTCAAGGGCAGAGATCAACTATGAGATTCTTTGCTTACAATCTACGTTTAATTAACTCGCCGATATTTCGTCCATAGTTTTAGAAGTGCACGCCAAGAGCTTTTGCTTCGCGACAGCTGAACGATGAAATTAGCAATTTGCACTTTTTATCAAATTAGTGATCTCTGAACTGTTCAGTTAATGATGTTCTCCACAGATCAGATTTTATCTTCCATATTTTACAAGAAGATAATCGCGAGACACATATATTTAATCTTGCCTAATCAAACAAAAATGTTAAAAAATTGTTTGAAACGTTCAGTCAGTTACAATACGAAATTTATTATTTGCTTTACTAAGTACTGACAGATATAAACGCTAACTTATTTTGAATATTTATTACATACATACATACATGCAAACAATTTTTCATATTTTTCAGTACTGGGGACGTACTTTTCCGATTATATAATGTATCGAAAATATTTTCATCACTTGAAAGGTTATTTGTCGTAAACTAATTTTACATTTAATAATAATCAACCATTTTGAGTACATCTGGTTGTGATAGATTGAAATTAAATAACTTTTCACCATATGATTAGTTATTCAGCGCAGTGTGAACACAGCTCATTGCAACAACAAACAACACGTCATCAAACTCATCGCAACATGTGTTTGCAGCAGTGACGGAACATGTAACCTGGCGACAGATTTGTAACATGTCACGAACACAGGACATCCGTATAAACTTCATCATTTACACGCTATAATGTGCTTACGCATAAATATCAGTCCCGTTACAATGAATATCAGCAAGTAAAATAACAGTACCCATTATCATTCAAAGAGCCTCAGCCGTCCATTGAAAGGTAAGGTGGCAGCGGCAGAAGCAGTAGGCAAGGGGCTGGATGAACGTAATCGCGTTAGGGCCTTTAATTGATTTATGGAAATCAGGAGGCCATCCAATGGCCCTTATGGAGGCACAACTGAAGCTAAAGCCGTAGCCTTGTAAGCCACTGTAGAGATATAAATAGAAACCAACGACATAAATTGTAGTTGAAGAGATTGAAGCCCGATTAAAGGTTTGAACGTGACAGCTATTGAAGAGAAATGTGTGTCTGAAAGAACCTCTATTAAAACTTTCCAGAACATTATCGATGGCCTTTCAATGGTCTTATCACGATATTTGAAGGATCCATGAATTTTTGACAGAGTTAAGTTCTCAGGACTCGTTTATTTGAATACCACCCATATAAGAGGACCTGAAATTGCGCCCGTAACATGAGAAAGATCTGCTGGACCCGTAGTGTTTAATCACACATTCAGTTAATCTCAACATAATCTCATTCAGTTAATCTCAACAGTCATAAGTTTTACGTTTCTTACTTTTCTCAGTTCATGGATTGAAGCAAAGAGAAAATCGTATTAGACAAGTTGATTACATCAAGGGGAGCTTGGGTTTACACATTTATCAAATACCATAATATGGTGGTTAAAAAATAAGCTACGCTTGCGCTCGACTTTACAAATTGAGGAGAACATCTAGATTAGAGTCAAATTTCTTAAAATTATTTACAATAGCAGGTAAAGTGAACACACTCATCTAAGATAACTTAAATTGGTATTGTTTTTTTTTATTATAAGAATTCTTCTGTTCTATCAGAGGCTAATTTTTCTTTACTTGAGTTAGCAGCAAAATTTTTTTTTCAGTGTACGTAGAAAATAAAAATGCGGAAGGAGTAAGACCTAAGAAGGCATAATAATATATGGGCAGCAGAATATATCAGCGGGAATTTACATTGGTTGTCCCATAATGCCAAAAAATCAAATGTTTTTTCACAGTCACTTAGAATTTTAGTAATTCTTATCAATACCTTGTTGGGCTGAGAGATAAGAAACCGTGGATTCGTCAGTCGCACGGCAGAAATATAAAAGGCCGACTGATGAACGATCGCTGTATTTGCCAACGTAATTCCCTTAAGCAAGGTGAATTATTAGATGCATAAGTCATATACTCTAATTTGCTTAATTTGAGAGGTCATGGAAATAGAAGGCCAAATTAAGCATTGCTTCAAGTGAAAGAATCTGAAATGACATTGAATGAACATTGAATGTATATTGACTTGCAATATAAATTCTTGCACTACATATTCTACGTATCGATTATATTTTAGAATTCTTCCTATTTAACGAAGAGATATTTTAATGCAGTTACCTCATCTACTTAAAAAATTAGACTAATTTCTGAATCGAAATTTTCACAGATTCTACTCCGAGTTGCCAATTTTCAGCTATGCACCGTTCCTGAAATTTGCAATCGGACTTGAAATTCGACTCCGCTTGAAGCTTGAAAACGAAAGAGAGATGTCGCTAACCACGCTTGCATATGCCAGAAGGTCATCAAAAGATTCACCAAATGCAATAAGCTTCCTAATCATGTAAGGTTTTTTGACACTCAAGAAGACAGTGAAATTTATTTCAGGAAAACACAATCTCGTTTCATGTCCGTGCAAACTCAGTAAACTGCTTCCTGATGCAAACTAATCCTGCCGTGAGCTCCCTGAGGCGCTCCAACTTCAGCCATTCTTCAAACAGTAGAAGAAGGTACGTTGCTGATGCCGCTCCTCTTCCTAGCCACACTGCCTGGCCCAAGAGAAAAAAAACGAAACAGTTCGTCAAAAAGAGCCTCCTTCTTCAAAACTTGAGATCTGGCCGACGTAAGGAAACTTTCAGACCAGCCGCAAATATTTTGCTTCGTAAAATTTGCCCTCAGCAAACAAATAACTTTGTTGTTTTGGGACAAATAAAGATGAAGTGAGAGGTCAACTCTGGCAGAGTTGCACTCGACCGGCATTTTGTGGTCAGTTCTTTGTTAGAAATTCTTTGCACCCGTCGGTCAGCTGGAGGACTGCTCAGCGTTTTAATATACTTTGTGTATTGCATTATTTCCTTAATCCGTAAATAGGACTTCATCGAGGTAGTCTTCAATGACTAATGCTTAAATAAATTGTATATTTGAGATCTTCTTGTAACCAGGGAAAATATTTTTCGAGTATAAAAAATGCTTATAATTTTAAAACTCGTCTGTGATTGGATGAGTTTTACTCGCAATAATTTTTAATGGCCTTTATTATAAGGACGATCTATTGGATGAAAATCAAAACAAATGCATTCGCGTTTTAATCATAAACAAGGGTTTTGGTATAATATAATTGAACTTATATGTGATGGTCTGTATAGCTAACAATTTTCAACCGACAACTGATTTGACAGTAATACTTTTTAAACTCATGAAACATTTAATACGAAGACATCATGAAGTGTTGTTCATGCATTGTGGACGGTATTTAAGGTCAATAATTAGATCATTTACAATTTGTATTGAAATTTATTTTTTTTAATCTTCTTGGAATTATTTTATGGGAACAGTGGTTTTATTCAACAATCTTAACACAAATTTAGCTTGAGAATGAATTAATTTGTTCAAAATGCATGCGTAAATAATTAAATCATGTAAAAATAAAGATTTTAACACTAAAAGACACGTGCTCGCGTGGTAATGTTTGTCGAGCGCTCACATTTGTGCCACCACCACATCGTCGGCAACGCCGTACCGCCGAGGCCAGTTAAACGAAGCCTGCGCCGCAATTTGCGTCATAATAAACGCAAAGTTTTCTAGTTAGTGACGGCAGTGACGCGGCTGTGAAAAGGGAGATATGCATAGGCGCAGGCCTGCGTTCAGGGAGTCACAGGCGTTGCGTAGGCTGGACGTAGAAGCGATCACTTCTAGTAGATAACTCGACTCAGGTACTGCATGATATCTTCTTAAAAATGTCATGTACAATTCGGCATAGACAAGAAATAGGCGAAAAAACGCAGGCAGCAGGTGATGCGTAGGGACAGATGCTTATTCTCGTAGACAGCAAGCAAGCTACGCGCTGAGGCAGCGGCCGACTCACGCAGGCAGATGGGTTGGGCTGGCCATGGAAGCCATTTTACTTTATAATTTCATCTGTTGAGGTTTTTACGGCGACAATTTGCATGGGGAAGAGCAGCAGCCGTCGCTGTCGGTTGGGCTTCACGTAGCATCGCTCAAAAACTGCGCTACTGACGAGCGCCAATAAAATCTTTCCACATTTCACATTATTTCATTATATATCGCATTCTTTATTTTTCTGTGTATTATTGCTAGTAATAAGATGTATGATTACATAGTATGTTATATAAAATTTTTATATAAAGAATACTATTCTAAATACATGATTATAAATGAGCCCATACGTCATGGAAACTCATCTCGTAGCGCATTTTGCTCTTTTAGACTTCGGCCTTCCTGCTGTTCTTATTTATAATGACTTAATAACTAATAATTCTGGATTTTTTCTTGAATTTCTGAGAATATTAGGATAGCTTGAGCTGGAAATGTTCAAACTCGGCACTGTTTCCCACGCAGTTCAATAATCTTCAGGCGTCTTTTTCAACGCTGCGAGATAATGAGCAGCAGAATATCCATTAAAAACATTCCCTTCTAAGAGTGAGGTGTGATTATTCCCAGCATTATTCGATAAATTTACTGGAAAAGACCCGTCAATTTTTTCGTCCCACAATAATCGATAAAAAAAAGGCCATTAACTGCAGTCGAGAGCCTCAAAAGGCAGACTTCGCGGCGCAATTGCTCTGGTGTCAGAGATAGCGAAAGTTTTGACACCGCGCGTCAAAAACTGAGACGACGATCTAGTGTCGACGGTTTTTCATCCTCGCGCCAGCTCGACATCTAAGATCGCGTGTGAATCCTTAATATCTTCTTCAAGATCTTCTAATAGTAAACAATTCTGGTCGAGACAGCGGCACGACTTCACTGCACGCGTTATCAGTTTCTTCTTATTTGGACCCTAAAGAAATTCGTGATCGTCGCGCCGTGCATTTGGGGAACTTTATTGGAAGTGAGATCTCGTCTCCTGCTGAGCTTGCATCATAAAAAAACCAAGCTTGGGCTCTATTGAACGAACGTGATCTGAAGAAAAGATTTGAGATAATAAATGAGATGTACTAGTTCTTCATAAAAAATGGTTCTAGAACTACGAGTAATTTTAGGATTTATCTTTTATATTCCTGGTTAAGACTTTGTTCTATTATTTGTGTATTGTTGAAGAACTTAAACCAACTTTGAAAAATTTTTCCACTGGTTGTAAATGTGAACGCGTTCAGGCTCTCGCAGAAAGAATGCAGAGATAGTTATTAAGTTGAACTCTGCAATTCGTCGCCTTTAATTTTGCGAAACGATCTAAATTGTTATTGGCTTCGTGGCTGTCAAGCGACTTCAGCGTCCAGCTGCGCCTCCAACCCTCCTTCCCATATTTGTGCAAGGACTTTTTTTGCCGTGCCTCTTCTCTTCATCTTGCATGCTAACTCAAGCTGCGCCGTCCATTCCTTGTCAAAGAAGTTGATTTTCTGACAAATATAATAAGGGGAGAGCGGCCGGATGGCTCAAGAAATGTTCCATTGCAGAAACTACATGCCTCGTAAAATCGCTCGTGTCATAGCGCCGTTTTTAACTTGTCACTGCTACATAGAGGCTGAACAGCGTTGTACTGTAACAACGTTATACTGTTACAGCGTTATACTGTTACAGCGTTATACTGTTACAGCGTTATACTGTTACAGCGTTATACTGTTACAGCGTTATACTGTTACAACCATATCATACAAAATTCCATCAAAACTTTTTGAGTCCAGCGCAGTTTTATCGAGTTAGTCGAGTTTGTTGCCGAGTCAAAGTGTCACAAATTGCAAGCACGGTTGCTAGTGATGCTAGGGATGCATTGGCTATTTAGGCATGCGCTCCAGGTTTACCTTCAATTAGAACAAGTTAGCTAAGCTCACTAGGCTGGGAATAACTGAGCGGCCTGCCTGCTTTATTCATTGCTTTGTTGTTAGTCGGGCATCAAGCTTTCGGTCGTGTGTCGCACGTTCTTAGAGGTATAACGGACGATACGAGCGACCGATGCATCGATATCAACGAGTCTTGGCGAACTTGAGAACATGGTACGAATAATGAACCCAGACTCCTGCTCCAAACTCTGGCGATCGCTTTCATGTTCTGGATTATAATGAAAGATCTGAATGTCAAAGGGAGTGAAGCGAGGGTCGTCCAATGGAAGCCTTGAAATCCTATGCATTATGCGCATTCGTCGCCGACACCAAATTCAACGCAGTAGCTAGGCCTACAGTACGAAATATGCTCCCTGCTTTCGAGACCACTTCCAATTTCATCCAAGAGTATCGACAGACAAACTAACTTGAATCTATTCAATTGGCTACAGGAGTTTATTTTGACCGTGAGGTGCATTCGGCAGAGGCCTGCGACGGTTTATATGTATATGGGCTACTCTATTCTGGGGAAAGGCTACCAGGTCTTTTCAACACAAGTAAAAGTTTGAATCCAAAAGAACCGTCTGCCTAAATTAGTATCAGTGTCACTAATACTAAATTATTGAGTCACTTCACCAGATGAGTTATGTAGATTTAAAAAATTAAGTAATGAAGACAATTCATGCCTCATTTTCTTCAAATTGATCAGATTGATCGATTTCTGTACTACTAAAATGGAACGAACAAACGCAGTAATTTACTCAGATTTTTGAACGTCACACCAAAATTCAGATATTTAACATCAACCTTGGCAATAGAAATTGCAAAATGTGATGTAATAAGTAGAACTATTTACAAAAATTTTGATTATAATATCTTATAAGGACAATTTTTGGCTTGAAAAATCTTCAATATACTGATGCTTTAGGTTACAGCTAAGCAACGCTTTATAAGATGAAATGCTATTCATCATACATCCAGGTTCGGGATGCTTGTGACTCGTGCGCGCTCGGAGTTTGTTACTTCCTCCCCACGCTCTGTTCACTCTTCGTGTAAGAGGATTTGTCCAAAGAAAGGAAGACACGGAGAAAATTAGCTCAGGGTCCCAGCGTTCCACCCTTAGAGCAGCTTAGAGTTGTTTGCAAATTTGCTAGTGCTTGTTATGTTGCAGTTGGAAATGTGCGCCGCAGAACGAAGCTTTATGCGTCACTTGAAGAAATGAAAATAGATTTTTCAAAAGCAACTTGAGATAAACTTTCAAAAAGGGTCACTTTCTTTGGTCGCATACTTTTTTGCATCATTTTAAATTAATACAATAACTTGTAACAAAATCAAGTACCTCGCTCTCACTGAAGTCCTGTTAGTCGATAGGCCATTTAATTGCTATTTATTCTTGGAGATTACTACACACTGTGTTCTGGCTCAGCTTAGAGCTTTGCTAACCTTGTAGCGCCAACAAAAATAGTTAGTTGATGAAGCATGGATTTTCAAATTTTTTTCATTGATCTAAAAATTTATATCATCAGTAGATACAAAATTACAAGTATATTCTAAATTGTATCAGCATTCACTACAATATTACCTTTACGATAGAAATTATCCGTGAATTAACAGATTCTGTTTTTGTTTAGTTTTAAAATATACTCTCATTAACAATTACTAAAAAAGATTATTATCTAAATTTAGAGCGCGTTTTGTCGTAAGGGAAATCTCTATTATATTATTTTTCAGCCAGAAATCTTATTGAAATAACTTCGATTTCCATTGTAATTCGATTACCAATGTAATTTGAAGCAGGTTTTATTGCTTTTTGAGCCATTTTTTCTTTATGTAGACATAAGGTTTTAGAACGCTCTGGGTTACATCGAACACCCTTCTATAAGTATAATGTATACAGTAATTGGAGGTTACGTATTATAACCTTGCCTTCCCATAAGCTTGATAACAATTCTGTATTATATTGGGTGGCTCCGGCGCAGGCTGGCGCTATAGCAGGCCTAGGGAGAATTGGCCCCTCCTCCGAGTAAGTCAAAAAGAAGGCCTCAGGTGGGCTGCTTAGATTATTCAGACGTTCTATTGGATTGCCTCAGTAAAGACGGAAAAACCTCATGCAAATACCAACGAACTAGAGGAAGACCAAGCTAGCCGGCCCGGCAACTCGACAAAATGCCATGAGTGAGGTTTTTTCAAGCAGTTATTCCCTTTTGTGAGGAGCTAAGAAATTCCACTGAAAGAGTCAATTATCACTAAGGCCTTTACAGAATATTAATCAACTCGAATAACCTTAATGATAAGCGTCGCATAGTATTGTAATAACTCAGCTGATAATTTGAATTTATTTACAGACTTGCGTGCGTTTACTAATGAACAAATAGGGCTAAGCGATGTTAGTTGGGGCATGTCCATTCAAGGAGAATGCATATATTACTGGCAAGAGGTCTGGAAATCAATGTAGATATTGTTAAATTATTATTCTTGCCCAATATTCAATGAATCGGACTTCGTAAGAGGTTTTTAAAAATTTTACATACATTTTTACACGTAAAATTTGAACATTTTAACATTTTTTAGCATTTTTACAATTTTACAAGGATGAAATAATTTTATTTAATGCTTTTCAGAGACATTCAGAGTTTTTATTCGTGAATATACAATACTTAGGGGTGATCAAAACAAGATTTTGAATAGATACATACTTTTAAATATTGATGTTGATGCAGTAAACGTCATCTCAACAGCGGAGTTTTAAGAAATTCCTTTCTTCATGTTGCAAAACTTGCCTGTGGCGTTCCGGACAAAACTGAGCTAAACCCTGAGAAGATTTAAATTCATTATCCTCGTGAAAAAGTTGGAGTGAACCACTTGAAAGCAGACAGGAAATCCCAAAAAAAAGAAAAGCTTCAGGAGTACTGGAAGCCTGAGGGTTCGAGGTTGTTTGACGACCATTAAAAACAGAGAAGAAAAACATACGTCGTTGCTAAAACCACACTTGGGTGTCGCATCCACTTCCCCATCACGTACGGCGAAGAGCATCTTGGCAAACATGGTTGAATTGTGTGTAAAGTAGGACTGTCTCGCAGACTGTGTTTGGTGCTCAATAATAAATAGAGTTTACAATTATAACATGAAAAGGCGTTGGAAAAATTAGGGATAAGTTTGCTGGAAGAATACTTTTATTTTCAACATTAGGACATTTAGCGTCTTGGGTTAGTTTCTGTAATTTTTTTTAGTTGGTTTTCAGAATTAACATAGTTCCCATTACAGACTTCCTATTTCATTAGATAGTAATGTGTATCTATCAAAACAATTACTGATGAATCAGCTATGAATTCTAATGTTCAAATATATGATATAGGAATAATATACATATGTGATACATGTATAAAATAAAGGAAAAAAAACATAAAATGTGGCAAATTCAATATTTTGCACTATGAAATAAATTTAATATTGCAAACCATTTGCAATAACCATTTAATAATGCAAACCATTTAATAATCATAAAAATATTTGCTGAAAACATGATTACTCTGCCATGCTAAACGCCTGAGAAGCTATAATCCATTTCAGGATAGCGTGGAAATAAACAACTAAAAATGAAGAGTTTTAAAAAGTCTTAACATTAACAATGTTGAGCGAAAAAACGGTCATTTGGAGCTTATTTTAGACTAATTCATTGGTCGTTTATTATGAACTAATATTTTAAAGATAATGATTTGAGCAAATTTCAGATACACCTATTTACTACAAGTATGGAATTTAGCGCAACGCAGGTGCAATCATTTTATGGAAACTTGAGAAAAAAACTTAACTTTCCGAGACAAGATCTGAAACGAATTCTGCAAATAGAAAAATATTATTGAGACTTTAGACCGACAGTAATTTTGTTTTCGATGTCGTGAGCAGAAACTGGATGGCAGCATTATTTTTAGGAGGGTTTACTGTAAATAACTTAGATATTTTCGTAAAAATAATGAACTTAAAAAACAGTGAGAACAAGTGGGTTGGAAGTGAAATTAATTTCATAAAGCTAGAGTTGAACACACGTTTTTTTTCAACGGGAGGTAAAAACATCTCTAATTGGAGCGCTGTCACACGTGCTAACTTTTCCGCTTCTACTTCGTACCTAGCAATTAATAAACTGCTTCAACAAATTTTACTTACAAATAACATAACTGAATAGAAAAAATGTATTATCATTCGCAACAAACGCTTTCTCTTGAATTCACTTGAAGCATAATGGTCTGGGAAAGCGCTTTTTCTAAGAGATGAAAATAAAAGCATGTTTTAGGTTACAATTTGAACTTTCTTACAGATTTATTCACGCGGTATGGGATCGTTACACTATACGCGTGTAATGAAGATTCATTAAAAATGAGACAGCCAAGAGAAAGACGATAAAGCACGTCTCATTCGTTTATACTGTTTCTTTACATCTGTTTAATGACAAATTGTAGCTAACGTAATAATATCGTTTACAATATTCACCTTAGATCTCCACAATATCGTTGGTTGTCTCTCAGTAGTTGATCCACATTTACACAATGAGAATAGACAAGCTCAAAATGAATCCAATCCAATCGTTTAAAATGCTCCCAACAATTTGGATGCTGCAAGGGCATAGACAAAAATATCTACATTTCATATCAACTGCATAAAATATTGGAAAAGGGTTAGTTAGCTGCTGCATTTTATATGGAAAGATAACAAAAGTTTATCAAGTCCTGAACCAAGAGACCATTTGCATGGCTTTTGAACGACCATTGAAGAGATAAAAACGTTCCTGGTAAACCATGTAGTAAAAAGCTAGCCTGTGAGATGGATTAAAGAGGCAACCGACACCCAGAGATTCTTAAAAGACCATTGCTGGGGTGGAGATCGTTTGAGTAAACATAGTTACGGACACTGGACGCTCGTGCACTGTAAAAGTCAACTTTCTAAAAGCGCGTCGAAACGCCAGAGGGGGACAGCTTCCTGAGAAAAGACGGAGGACGCCTGGGAAGGGCCAGACAGCTAGGGGAGAGCCAAGCTCTATGAAGAACCACCAGATAAAAGAAGAGCATGGAAAGAATGCGGGACAAGAAGCGGAGAGCGACGAACAAACTTACTGACAAGTGAATGCACAGGAATAATATCTGAAAATAAATTAAAAGTGACGCTCGATGGCTTCACTGTTGAGTACTAAAATGACACGTGACAAAAAGTGAAGAGTAACAAGTACTAAATAATATTTGATAATATAAGGGGATCGTTCAATCGTCTGATGAGTAAAGAATATGAAAATAATAAGTTAAATTAAAATAATGAACCCAAAACAATTAATCAGCTTGCATATGCTAACAAACTAAGAAGAGACAATCGATATTTTGACCAATGTCATCACTGAAAAAAATGAAATTAATTGCTCTTGAAGAAACGAAGATAAATGTTGCATGGGTTGTAAGGGGGTAATTGAGATGCTCGGTAATAATGCATTCATTTTAAAATTGGTGCTGTCATAACAAAAAAACGATTCAATATTGGTCAATTAGTACAATATTGTCATTAACATTCACGCACGAATTTTCGGGCAGAACCATGAAAAAATAGATTGTAGAGTCGCACTTTGCCAGAGCCCGTTAATTAGGCAGTAAATTGGGTCGCACTTTGGATTACCATTACGGCAGCGGCAGCGTCGACTTGGCCGTAATTGGGCTGTACGTCGCACTTGTTTAATAGCGCCCAGAGAAGCGGAAGAGCAACGCGCTTGCTTCGCTACCGCCGGCCGGCATCGAACTTGAGTACGACCGTCTTGGGAACTAAACGGCCGCTTTAGAAACGTTAATTTAATGTATTCCTTATATAAGGTGCTTGTTATATTCTCTGCTGCTTTTTATGGATATAAAATGAACCGTGTTCGAGTACCAATTAATTGCTTTATATAGGAGGCATAGAGTGAAGGTTACACCAAACACTTGCATGCCTTGGAACAAATGGTATATGGGATTTGTTTCACCTTTGCTTCAAACAATATAATATAACCGTAAATATAAAATTACATTTGAAATATTCGTGACATCAATAATCATAGGAAATTAAGTTGTCAGTCTTTAAAAGCATTTGTTGTATCTGCAGTCAAAGTAGACGAAATTTGGAAGCTTATAGATCGTAATAACCCAAGTAAATATTATCCTCCAGGTTACAAAAAATTCATAGTTTCGTTCACGAATTAAATTGAAAACTAACACTTACAAAAAGTGGCAATAATGTCGAAATTAATGACCCTAATTTGTTAACGACTGGAGCCCTCGCGTCAATAGACATCAATAGAATAAATAGACATTTATATCCATGTTTTGGGTAATAGTTAGGTACAGGGCTAAACGTAACACCGAACAACTTGACATGTGTAAAGGCTACGTTGTCTGACACTCAAACGGCGTCCGGAGAGCAATGTGCAAGGCTAACAGCTTTGTTTTCCCAAAGGTAATTTCCTTGAAAGTAGCTTCTTCGCCGCGGCTCTCAGAAACAAAGAGGCAATGCATACGCTAGAAGACTGCGAGATTCAGGGCGTGGCACTTAAGAGAGTCATCAAATAAAGCTAGTACATAAATTCTCTAAATCCTTGCCAGCTTGTGAAGTAGCTAAATAAATCTAAAGGATTTAAGGTCCGGCTTAGAGTGTTACTTAATTTCGACATTTGAATTAGCTAACGTCCCTTGGTGAACAGATTGCTGAATTTTTAATGTAATACGATTCTTACTCTGCAGGTATGTCATAAAAACAATGCTTACTTGAATACCATCAGTTAAATATACCCTTCGAAATAATGTCCATTAATGAGGAACAGGAGTAACATGAAAAATATAAGTGCAGATTACGCTTCGCATATTAATTTTGTCACTATTTAATGTGTTAATGGTATTGAACCACCAGCACCTTCACAAAGGTGCTGGTCACGGATCTCAGCCGCGTTAATTAGCTTCTGATATTCACTTCGATTTACTTACGGGAGAAATATTAAATTCTTTTCCAAACATTTTAACGAACCCTCACAAACATTTCAATCTTTAGCACCAATATTTGAACTTAAACTCAAAGTCTTTGCCCTTTCTCGTCGCAAATTTTTACAAGTTTGAGCACAAACAGTAAAAATAGTCATCGGTGGTTCGAACATGCTTTTGAGGCGCTTCATTTCCGCGCCCCGTGAAGTGTACGGAAAACATCCGGATTCACAGGTTCATTTTTTAAGAGCTCAACATTTTGGCAGCGTATTTTTGGAAGGGCTGCAAAGTTTCACGTATTTTTCGTCGGCTCTCGTGTAAGCCGCGACGTCCGCTGATAAACTATGACCGATCCCGCAGGCCCGGACTCAGTGGTCAATTGGTCTAGGCCCGGCCTCATGCGCAGTTGCCCGATACCGACTCTCACAGAGAACGGCATGGCGGATTTTGCGATGCTCCTAGGCTGGTTTTTTAATTAAATCTTAACTCGAAATTAAGACCAGCAATAGCGAAAGCAGAAACATAACGAACATCTGTAAATTGCGTTACCTAATTTTTTTTAATCCTCAAACGATTCTTATTCTCCACATTTCTGCCTATGAGCATCTTTCTACATATCGCAGCTTGGTATCCAAAACTATACTGATTCCACCGGATGCACAATCTTAAAAATGTATTTACACGCTCATGGCCTAAATGCATTGGCGTAGCTTGAATATTACACGTGACGCACGATCTCTGCAGAAATGTCGCATGTATATTGCGCGCAGTTAGGACTAAATATGCTGCAGGTTTGTCTGCACGGCGTTCCGCCTTATAGCAAAGGTGCGCGCCCGGTGCGCTATCTCACGCACTCATCTCCATCTCGTGCGTAATAGCGTTGAGTCACACCTCGCCCTGATGGATTAGCGTCCACTGCAAATGGAGGTGATTCTTGGATGGATAAGCAGAGAGAGGCTCAGTGCTAAATTTTATGGCTGTAGGAAAACTTGTCCAGTGAGGTGAGAGTCCTAAAAGTTCTGGATTACTTCTGAATAACAAAGGAAGTTTTCGTTGGAAATCTAGGTTTTTAGTCGTAACAATATAGGAGGGTGCCTAAAAAGCAATGACTAGATGATGAAAAGTGTCGTTAATGAAACATGTATAATAAATTCGTTAACATGACTTACAACGATCTGAGGGACTGATTACATATATTAATTTTATGTTCATGGCATGGTTAGTGGAAACGGGTCAAAGGTATCCATTTTGGCCTTTATTTCTATTCCGAAAATTATTATGACGAAAGTACTGCATTAAAATTGAAGTGGAGAAACATCTTATGGAAGTTGCTTCTCACTTGAATAATTTCCTAAAGTCAAATTTAACTAAAAAAATTAATAAATAAATATTAGATTGGACGGCAAAAATGGAAGTTTTTTCATCCAAAAACTCTCTGCATTCATGTCACGATAAACACAGAGCTAGGATAAAACCTAAGTTCTGATTTTTTTGCTGTAATCGCTCGCCCAGATATTAAAATTTACTAATCATCAGTTATCAGGAAATGTTTCCTGACTTTAACTGAATTCTCTTCTGCGGAAGTGAAATAAAAAGTCAGTAATTATTATTGCTCAGCACTTCCATCCTCTGATTCATTACCTCGGTCTCACAAGGATGGTGTAGACTTTTTTGCTAGTGATCATATCGACACCTGAAGCGCTGCAAAGTCACCGTGCAATTACACGCCGAAAACTTGTATGTTCTGAAATACTTCTTGTAGAGATGAGGAGGGCTGGCACCAACTCTTGTAGCGGCCTCGTGTATCCTCTTGAGGCAGGCATCTAGAGGCAGTCACTGACACGTCAAGAGTCTCTGTGACTCTCAAGTGTTCGCTGGAGTGAGCAGGCTGAGCCTTGGCCTTCATTAACCCAGTCACCAAAACGCAGCTTCGAAGTTGAGTAAAATTTCACGCCTTGTTACAACTTTCCCGCATTGGATTTCAGGGCCTAAGCTGTAAAACTTATATTACAGATCGAACTTCGAAGCTGTCTTAAGAACTATATACATATATTGTATCCAGAATAGTGTTTTGTTACATGTTCAAACACTCTTATACTAAAACTCATAGCTCGGGATGAGATTTTAGACCAAGTCCTTTTCGCAAGATATTTAGCTTTTTATTTATATAATTAATTTAATGTTTATTAATATAATAATATGTCCATGTAAGAGCTCTCAAACTTTTAATGGTTTCAGCATTTGCATTTAAAATCCAATACTATTAAACAAAACAATCGTCATTTCACAAATCTTAGTTTTACTTTTCCTCTCACATTCGAGAAAGTTCGCAGATTTCAATCATACACGAAAGCTTTGCATTTTCGAGACAATTCTTCCGTATTCAGAGGTCGTATTCACGACAGCTGTAGAGACAAACAATCGTATGATCGTTCCAGGTGATTGGGGCCGCGATTTGCGCGACATCTGTCACTTGTACGGGGATCTGTTCTTGGGTGGTCTCTTTCCGGCCGTTCTGCGTCATTTATCTGCGAGGACAAACGCATATAGTTCCTGGCCCGCGGGCCTCGCATGACGAGCCCAAACAACAAAGATCTTTGTTTAATTGTCGTCTTTGTGCCACGAAGGTTCCTATTGGGCGAGGCGCCACGCATTAAAACGCTTTGGAACATTTTTTCTTCTGATCTCGATGGCTTGGCGAATGCCACTCTTACGTTACCGTTTGTGCACCATTTTGGCATCGCAGGTCGAGTCATCGCGGGGCTCACATTAAAAATATGCGCCGCATTAAAAGCGGCCAGAGATCTCCCGATGATATTTGTCATTATTTAAACAGCGTCACTGAGATGAAGACACGATCGCCTGCCGCGTAACGACCTCCTTTGTTTGATACGCTCAACGACGAGCCTTATAAGTCTACGCTCGAATTATCTTAACGAACAATGGTTTAATCGTTTGCTTCAAATCTCTACTGTCATGCTCAAACACGTTCTAGCTCAATGGTCTATTATTCCCAATATGAGACTCAAATTCGTTTAAGAAATACATCAAAAGCAATATTCCGAAAAATCGAGCTGGCTATTTCACAAGGAAGTCACATTAATCAACAGTGTGATGGCAATTAATTATGCGGCGGTACACAACCATATATACGGTAGAATTTCGGATTCACTGGAGATTGTTACTAAAGCGTTTAGTTTGAAGTTCACTTCGACGTTTTACGAAATGAAAGATCACTGTCAGTTGCTGCGTCCATCTACATGCAACGAGATATATTTTGAAAATAAAAAGTATGATCACTAGATTGCTTAAATCGCGAGTTTATCACGAATTTAAAAGCAAACAAAACAGCCAAAAATTCACCATTTCTTATGAGAGAAAACGTGTCGGAATCTGGCTCCATCGTGTGTTGAAAAATATAAAACACAAGTGCAAACAATTAGCAAACTAAAATTCACATAGAAGATAATAAAGTATAAATTGTCAAATGAAAACAAATAAGAATGAGGTGAACATGGGCCGACTACCCTATCTATTTAAAATTCGAAGGAATATGAACAGTAGGCGGCATTTAAACTATGCTTTTGTTTGAAAGTTTACAAGGACTCTTAAATTAGCAGGTCAGAAAAGGCGGTTGTGGAGGCTAAAACTCTAAAATCACTATCGCGGACACCGGGACGTAGCACTGCTCGACATGAACGCGTACTGCTGAATGAGGGGGATGTGAAAGCAGGTATTCTGTTCTAAAACTCCTTCCTTTATGCTCCGCTAGCCTAGCCAAAAAATTGCGTGAAATCATACCGACATACGCAGATGCGCACTGCGCACAATTATATTTATACACTAGGGACGAGCGCATGGAAACAGGGAGTGTACTTTAAACTCGAAAAGATAACTGATTTTTAAATTATTTACCGGCAATTTATGAAAATTAACATTGAGAGGTATTTAGAGAACAAAACTCTCAACTCCTTAACCATAAAGTCTCCGAAGCGGGACCAGAGTATAAGGAAATGAACAATAAACAACATTCCTATTGTCACGGTCGGGAAGAACCTCGGAATGTTGCTTAGACAAAAATTTCTTAATTTTAGTATCTACCTATTGCGACGGGAAACCATTTAGTGTAAAAGGTACTGCGTAACAATGATAAGTGATAAGTGCATAGCATGATAAGTGGAGCAAATACAAAAGCCACAGTTCACGTTTGAATCCCATTTAATTTTAAATGAAAAGAATATAAGTTAAAAAAGCTGGTGCTTAAGCTGATAAACGTCGATTTTCGGTAAACAGATGTCATCTTTTCTTGATTGAAATGTTATAAAATCAAATGGCCGTTTTTAGACATCTGTTTACCGAAAATCGAAAATTCAATGGATTTCGTATTTGCACTACTTTCCATGCTATGCAGTCAGAATTTGGAATTTTCCGCAGTACCTTTTCACTAAATGGCTTCTCATCGCAGTTGGTTTATTCAATTTACTTAAATCAAATAATTTTTGTCCCAGCAACATTTTGTGGTTGTTCTCGAACATGACAATAGGAATGCTGTTGATTGTTTATTTCCTTACTTTGGTCCCGCTTCGGAGACTATGGCTTAGCAGTTGAAAGTTTTGTTCTCTAAATACTTCTTAAATGTAAATCTTCAAATATTGTTGGTGAATAATTTAAAAATCAGTTCTCTTTTCAAGTATAAAAATGATTCACTCCTCATTCCCATGTGATCGTACTCATTTACCAATATAGTTGCGCGCAGTGCGCATCAGCGTATTTTGGTATGATAGCACACAATTTTTATACTAGGCTGGCGGAGCATAAAAGGGAGAGTTTTCGAACAGGAAACCTGCTTGCGCATCCCGCTCATTCAGCAGTACGCGTTCATGCCGAACAGTGCAATGTCTCGGTGTCCGATAGTGATTTTAGAGTTTTAGCCGCCACAACCGGTTTTCTAACCTGTGAATTTCAGAGTCCCTGTATATTTTTAAACAAAAGCCTACTGTAAATGCCGCCTACAGTTCATATCCCCTCGAAATAGTAAATAGATAGGCTTGTCTGTTCATGTTGGTCTCATTTTTATTTGCTTTAAATGACAATTTATGTTTTAATTTTAGTGTGATAATTGCTTGTACTCATGTTTTAGGTCAGTGGTTCCCAAACTTTTTCAGGCTGGCGCCCCCTTTGGCTTCCTAGTGAATTTCTAGCGCCCCCCACAGACACATATAAAATCATGCGCCTTTTTCTTGAAATTTAGTACGCTGCAATTCTAACAGATAAAGGTTAAACACAAATGTGTATTTCATAAATAGGACCCTTTTAGTGAACCAATGTGTTTTTCAGCTGTTTTAACCGTTCCAACACTAGAAACCTAGGACGTCTCGGGCAAATTTACGGCCGGACTCGTGGCCGGTCTCACGACCAATCTCCAAATTCAGTTATCAAGGAATATCACCCAAACTAATGAACGCATCTCAATAAAACTTGGAACATGTATTCATCAGAACTGATCGGTCACGTTTAGCTTGCGAAAATTTTTTTAATATCACCTTCATTCGTGAGTTATATTGCGATACAGGCCGAAATTCGCAGTGATCAAAGAATTTCTTCCAAACTACCGAACAGATTTGAACGAAATTTTGAATATACATTCCTAACTACCAAATGGTGTTTTTTAGATTGAAAAAAAATTATTTTACCGTCGTTTGCGAGATTTTTTTCATTTTACCGTCATTCTTGATTTCACACTTCCTTATTCGCTTTCGTTTGCAAGTTATACAGATAAAGGAGAAACGATCGGCTTTTCTACCGGCTGGTTTAACCAAGAGTCGTTTACGTATAGCCGTATAACTCACAAACGAAGGCAAACGAAAAAATTGTAACGAGCTAAACATCGCCGATGCTGAGGTTAGGTATTAAAATACTAAATTTCGTTCAAATCTGTTCAGTAGTTTGCAAGAAATTTCTTGATTACTGCGAATTTAAGCACGTATTGCTGCTTAAATCACGAATGAAACTCGCGAACGAAGGCACAATCGAAAAAAATTTTCACGAGCTAAACATCACCGTTCGGTAGTTAGGACTGTAAATTAAAAATTTCGTCCGAATCTGTTCAGTAATTTGGAAGAAATTCCTTGATCACCGTGAATTCGGCCCGTACGTGAATTCGGCCGTAAATATAAATATGGCAAAAACAATTGAAGGCAAAATTCAAAAAATTTTGACGAGCTTTACATTACCGTTAGGTCCTAATGAATACGTGTACCAAGTTTCATCCAGTTAAGTTTATTAGTTTGAGAGGTGTTCCTTTATCATTGAATTTGGAAATTGGCCGTGAGACCGGCCGCGAGTCCGGCCGTTAATTTGTCGGAGATGTAAACCCAGGAGAGGTTAAAAAAATATAACTCAGTCAGTACCCACTGCAGTGAGTGACAGAGATCGCATTTTCTCGTCGACGAAAACGTAAAGTCACGGACTGACAGACAGGCGGACAGACGGACATGGCGAGCACAATAGTGCATTTTTTTCATAAATGAGTAAATGCGCTAAAACAGATCTGGGTGAAAAAACCATCGCTGGGAGTCATGATGCGCTGCACGTGTTGTGCACAAATCGTCAAACAAACGTTCGAACTTCTGACTTCGACTTCCGAATGCCGCCCCCCTATCGCCCCCCAAACGCCCTCTTCATCTTTATCGCCCCCCAAAATCCTTCCATCGCCCCTAGGGGGGCGATATCGCCCACTTTGGAAACCACTGTTTTAGGTTTTTGAACTGACGATGGAGCTGGACTCCAACACGTTTTCTCTCATAAGCTTATTAGAAATGGTCAATTTTTTGCTGTTTTTTTTGCTCTCAAAGTCTTGTTGATGAATATTTAACAACCTGTCATTTGAAGAGTGAAAAGCTTGAATTATATTATACGAGGGCAAGAGCAGCTATTGCCCACGCCCTTTAAAGAAGTAACTTCAAAATGGATCGGCGAGTGTAACCTTGTAAGGATAAAGCTTGTTAGCTTCGTTAAAAACGAGCTTGGCCAAAATCGCTCTAAACGCCTCTTCCAGTCTCGCCAGGGGCCGAGAACGCGAGCCTCGAGATGACGTATCGATAAAGGCTTTCTAGGACAGAAAGCTGATAAGGGGATCCCATTAATAAGTATAATTGGTGCATCTGGCAACAGCGTAAAATCCGAAAAATCTTTTAATGAATTCTGATTTATTGACAGCGGAGGAACGTCCCACATTGAACATATTCATGTTCAATATAAGTATATAACAAACTATGCATGTAATTAAAAGCTGTTGAGCGCTGTTAAGATTAGCTAATATGTGTCGAAAGCTGATATTGCTGCGAGAAAATGTTACTGACACCTGCATATCTAATATGCAGTCAATTATCATTCAATTAATTTAAAAAAGGGGGAGTCATAGTAAATAACTTGCGTCTAAAAGAGAAATTTTAAAAGGTGCATCCTTAGCGTGAAAGAAAACAATGAAACAGAGCGGAACTATAGGGAGCAAGATAATAGACTTAACCGAAATGTACTGAATTTTTAACATTTTTTTAAACCCAACAAGTGATTTTTATTATGAATAGACTTTTTATTTTCCTAATATTTCTACGGGATGTGTCACAATGCAAAATGCGATAAACATGCAATCAATCGAAATTATTTCACATGAGGATAATATATAGTCAAAAGAAAAGCAAGAGCTTAATTAACGAACACGTCAATCGTTTGAAGACTACTCGGAGAAAATTCATCCGTTATGACAACACAAGTACAACATACAAATAAGAATTTCCAATTAAAAAACGGAAGGGGTTTATTGAAGAAATTGGAGCATTACAGAAAAGATATTGCAAAATAAATGCGGAAGAAATGGAATTTGTTCTTTTTGAGCATACAGTGAGCACGTGGGAATTTTTTCATGTATTACCTTGTTACATTAATTGTTAATAATATAAATGATAATGGGTGCAAACGGATATATCACTGTTAGGGATAACTTAGAATAAATTCTCATCACCAAAAAATGTTCAGCGGATATTTGACAGGCTTCTGTAATTGAGTTTCAATTGAACTCAACTTTAGATTGATAACTCCACGTGGCGTTGATTGATAACACCAGAATTGAAGAGCGAAAACCGCATAAGGATTGGTCGGAACGACCGACTAGGATATACGGGAACTGAAGTCTACGCGTTTGACTGGGCCCGCGTGCAGCTGTAGGCAGGCAAATTAGGCTTTACAAGCACCACATGACAGCCAACAGCTCATGATTGAAAGCTCGGTGATTAGTTTCACTTCTGTGACGGCTCTCAGCCAGGCTTATTATTAGAGCCTCAATACCAGCATAACCTAATGCATCGTCCCGAGCATATATACACACACTGCGTATTTTACGTGTGAGGTTACGTCGGAGCTGTTATAGATAGACAAGCAGGGGTGAGATGATGTATTATGCATGTGTAGCCCCCATACATGTACCATGGGGAATGATGTGTGTTATGTATGCAGGGTGCGTGGGTGATGTATGATTGTTGCGTATATGTCATGTGAAAGCCATAAGGGGGACTCATGCGAGTTATGTATGTCCCATCAGTCGCAGTGAAAATTAATTTTTCAATTCAAGCTTTTTTTGTTGAAGTTTCATCGTGGCAGCATCGGAAAGGCCGGAAGCTTACATTGCGCTCTGTCTGCTTTAAGTTGAAAGAAATATATATGAAAATGATTGAATATTTCGCGGGAACGACAGTGGATGAACAGCTCGACTGGCACTAGAAATTTGGTACGCATTCCTTCAGAGAGGTGACCGAATAAGTAATAATATAGCATGAACGGTAAAGAGATTGCTACTTTGTTACACGTTCTTAGAGTACAGGAGAAATAAACTGTAAAACTAAAACTACGCTCCGTGATTATCGAAATTTAATTTTTTTCGTAGCATATTTGACTTACATCTTTCTGTTCGCTCTGACGTGTTATCTTTGACCGTTTAGTGCTCAGTTCATTAAACTTGTTATAATATTATTAAGTATTCTTTTATTTGATTTTAGAGAAATAATATTCAGGCAGCGAAGGAGTAACCTTGCCATTCATTGTACCCAAGTGAGAAGCCTTCGAACTATGGCCACTATTGGCTTTGCCCTCGACGGCGTCCTACTCGACTTGATGGAGAGTCGGTTCTCAAGTAGAGGATTCAACTCTTTGGCAGCGAACAGAGACGCTTCTCTAAACTATAAGAGCGCCTCTGTGCCCGACGAATCTCTTAATTCCAACGCTTATAATCGCATTCCGAAGCCTCTTGCCTCCTGTGGAGCGTCCGGCGGAATGTTAAAGCGCTTATAATTACGGAAGTTCCCCCTCAGGGCTGCCAACAAGCACAACTGTTCAAACACACCTCGGCACCAAGCAATATTTTCTCGACACGCCTCAATGGACTTGCCTTCAACCCCAAGGAACGCCTCGTCGCTGATCCGTATCACTGAAACTGATGCCTTACATAACAAGCGCCACTAAGATACATGATTTAGATATTCCCTTAGGCGCCTTTACAATTTTCCTAACCCTAAAACGTTGCCTTGCGACAAATATATATTGGTTGGGAAATTCATGATAAAGTATTTAAAAGAAAGTATTCCTAGTATTTTAAGCACTATAAGGTTTTTAATACTTGGAAGAAACAGGTTAGATTCTTGAATTATTTATAGAAGATAATTAGTTTGAAGCGTTTCTAACATGGTCAAGCACTTATTATTGGAACACAGTCTGCAGGAATAAAAATGTAAATCTCAAAGTGACTTTGATCACAATTCTTATTAAATTTTAAAAATATTCTAGGAATATTCGCTATTTTGTAAACGGGGATTTGTAAAGACATTTGTCATGCAATTACTATTTGCAAGTTAATATGATATACATGAGCTGCATCGCAAGAGATTGCGTTGCTATAACATCAGACGAGCGCTTTCAAATCATTAGGCCTGTCGATCACGATATCAAGAATGATGGCAAAACATCAATGCTCTTGAATAACGTACGTCGTAACATTTCTCCCTGACGGCCATCAAAGATTCTGGCTGCGAACGAAATACATCAAGCTCGTACAGCGATGCTCGGCATGACCCATCAGCTTGCGATATAAGCCTTGTCATATTTTGGGTCGTGCTCTTAATGATGACGAAGTGGCCATTGTTCAGAGTCATCTGTCAGGCAATGCCAGTAAGGTCCTCAACTTCAAGACGCTCCTCGTGAGAAGCCCAAATTGCATGCCAAAAAAGAAAGAACGCCCGTCTTTAGGCGAAACTCGATGAAGACGTTCTAAAGTTCAAAACTTTATAACGATCTTCGTAAATGCTTGCCGTAGAATCAAATTTTCGGAACTGGCAGCCAGGGAATAATGAGTATGATTCTTGTATCCAAATTGGCCTCGTGCTCCATCTAATCTGATGTTTTAATTAACATAAAAGCCGCTTCATGCGTGCATTCAGTGATGCTCGTAACAACGACTGTCTGGCAAAGAACATTCCTGTGCTGATGAAAATTCTGTGGACGTTCTTGAATTGAGAACCGAGATTGGATTTTAAAGTAAAAGTTATGAATAGGTACATTTTCACAATGACTGAAAGAATATAAATGGAACGTTTTTTGTGTAGAAGATCAGAACAGTCATGGAAGTCATGGAAAATATTTCAACTTCATTTACTTTCTTAATATTAAATTTATATGAAAAATGAAGCTCTGGGATCATATAGAAGGAATAAATTGAAAAATTGAAAGATTAATTTCTATTAACTCTTGTGAGCATGAAGAGTATAATTCAAAATTTGAAGTATTATGATTATTTTTGTCCTGTGAGCATAGTGGGTATCAAAGGAAAACTATAAGAAATACGTTCTATCTCAATGTTAAGGTGAGAGCTGAAGAATAAAATAATTAATTCCGTTGTTACTTTTTTCTGTTTCCAGATTCTCGTGTAATAAGGTGTTTCATAAAGTGTTTCATAAGGTGTTTCATAAGGTTTTTCATTCAATGAGCAATAAATTAGGAGCATCTCGCGCTTATGAGCAGAGAGGTTAATCTTGGCTAAATTTGCTTGGCTCATCCATCGCAATAAGTTGTGAGCATAATGCATATTCAGTGACGAATCTTGGAAAAAGACAGGAGCATACATATGGTACCCGAGTGATACAAATTATTTCACCCGGTTTCAATTTTTTTGCAATGTTGTTTCGCGAAATGGATGTAAATTATTTTGCAATTTTTTACGGATATCCTAAAATTGTCTCTCAAATAGGTTTTCCTGAAAGAAGGTCGAAAAGTATATCATAATCGAACATACCTCGAGAAAGGTTTACATGAAATTTGTTCAAAGTTGCATTCTTTCTCATTATTAGATGGTATTTAACAATTTTCAAGAGGTAGCCAAAAATGGTTTCCTAGTCCCCCGGCCGGATCGAAGCTCGTGCCATTTTGCTGTTTGAAAATTACTTTAAAATGTTTTTCAAATTATATTACATGTTAATATGGATCTTAACACTTTCGCGGTCGAGATTACCTGTTCATTAAGCAAGCTCACTGCTTAATCACACTCAATTAAGGTTGAGTCAATCAAAATTGACGCATATTTCTTATCATCTCCAGTGCAATTTCTTGGATGAAACTCAAACCTTTAAAAAATATAACTCAGTACTCACTGCAGTGAGTGACGCATTTTGAAGTCACGGACTGACGTGAAGTCAGGATTAAAACGTGAAGTCACGGACTGACGGACGGACGAACGGAAGGACGGACGGACGAGCACAATAGCGCCTTTTTTCCATAAATGAGAAAATGCGCTAAAAAGAGACAAATATTTTCTACCTTCGAAAATGTAGAGCATTCAATTTCAGGCAAGTGCAAAAAGGAGAGAAGAATCTCTTCCTCAGCGTGCACAGCTCGCGATGTCGCTGCTCGCGCTCAGCCTTCGCACTACTCGTAAATTTTCGCCTCCCTCCGAGAATTTTAATTAATTTGTCTCTGGCAAAACTACAAATAAAATAAAGCTTTTTTGTCAAGAGCGGAAATGGAAGTTTGCTTGTAATTTGAGGAGCATGGAACGAGAAATATTTAATTAATTTTCTCGTAATAATAACGAAAAAATTATAGCTCAACTTAGAAATACATTTTTGTTTTTCGCCATATAAGATGGCGCTCGCAACTGAATTCATTTATCAAACAACGTTCAAGTCGAGAAATATGCGCGGTCGTATTTTTGTGCTTCAAATACTATTACTATTACAAAAAACACAGTAAAGCGTATTTGCTGTCGTGACCAATTACAGGGCGATTCATAAAAACTTTCTGTTTTTTATTTCGCACCAAGCAGCCAGATATTGCAGGGAAAGAGCGAAAAGTATTTCAAATGAAAGGCAAGGTCATGAAGTTTTTTTTACCTTGCCTATTCAGTTGCCACACTGCATTGGAAACATGAGTAGCGTTTGTTTGCTGTCAATGCGTACTTTTCTAATGGCTGTTCCTTTATTTCTAGTCAACGAACATTCCGTACTCGGTTCCGTATTCGTCCTTCAGGTCGGATTCTTGATCGGAAATCGATTGATACGTGTGTGAACACATTTAGAAGTGTTTTTTATGGGTTATCTTAAATATATTATTTACAATGACTGTCCAAGGACCTCATTTGAAGAATAACATACGCCAAGACATCGCAAACATACCCGTCAATATGCTTCAGCGAGTTGAATGGAACTTCGATAAACGACTAACTGAATGCATTGCCAAGATGCATTCAGGCCAATGGAGGCCATCATTTGTCCGATGTCATATTTAAAACTAAGTGGCACAAAAATCCAGTTTTTCAAAGTAATTTACATTGCAATGAGATATTTACTAGTTTTTATTGAGCTTAAAGAACAGAAAGTTTCCGTGAATCTTTCTGTACTCGCAGCAATCGTTGAGAAAAAACAATGCTTAGGTCGCGTAATAGGATTCAGACGAACACTCAGAGAAATAAACGAGATTTTGTCCAAATAGTTATGCACTTTTACCCTTATGTGGGTCGTTTGACTCAGTTTGGCCCGGAAGAATGACATAGCAGTTCTACACGCAGCAAGCGTGTCACTATTTTGACAATATAACCCTTTCACTTTTTTGAGTGCATTAAATGCATTGAGAAGACGGGTTTTACAGCAGATGGATGGATGGTTTTACAGCATTCTACTGCATGAGCGTTTCGAAAATTTTATAAAGTGCACGAGGAAAATATTATGCACCAAAAATAAACGCATAATTAAAGAAAATATGCTTCAATGAAGCATTCCTTATTAGCTATAATATTCATAACTATGGTCATTACAACAAAATGAAGTAAAATAATTTTAAGCATTCTTCCTTAAGCATTCGATTTTAGATTTCCACAAGATTGGTTGACCCAAATAAACACTAACTCTCCGCAACAGGTCCTCAAAAATAGGATTGTATTAAAATAGGATTGTATATTAAAAATAGGATTGTATATAAAATAGGATTGTATCAAGTTAACTTCTGTGCAACAAAAGACAAACGAATAACAAGTAATCCACGCGAAACTTTGCTGTGCATTGCGCAATCAAGTGGACTTAAATTACCCGTTAATTCAACGCAATAACAAACAAATGCATCAACACCGTTTAGACATAAATTGAGTTTAATGGGAATAAATATATATAAAACATTTTTAAAAACCACGTTTTCCTAACGGACAAAAAAGAAAAATATTTACTCTTACATAACATTAAAGTTATGTAAAATGTTATGTAATGTTATGTAAGATTAAATGTTTTTCTTTTTTATTCGTGAAGAAAACGTGGTTTTTAAAAGTTTTTTTATTTGTTTTATTTAATTGTTTTTAGTTTCGTAACCACCAGAAAAACGTGGTTTTAAAAAATGTTTTCATATTTATTTATTATCTACCCTTTAGTTTAGCAATTTTAGCAATTGTAAAATTTAGCGACAAAAAAACTCGATTCCCAACCGTGAATTTTTAGGGTGTTTTAAAATTAAAAAATATATAATATTTTTTAATCATTACTTCTGATGATCAAATCTTGAATTGTTAGGCAGCATTAGCATGCATGCCAAATTTCAAGTTTCTAGGATCTATAGAAGTGCTCTAAATTAAGGTTTGAATTTTTGATGACAGACAGACAGACACGAAGCGAAACTAAGAAAAACGTGGTGATAAATTTTAGTAATTTTGGAGCTTGCTAATTGTAAAAAGGACTAATATCTCCATAAGTAAACTAAAAAATGTGTATGAAATTTTCTATTTATAAAACCTTAAAAATTGTTGAGAAAACAGTTGTGAGCTACATAATTTATAATTAGCATACAAATTCTGAACCATACAATTTATTCAATCCCCTGCCTATTTGATGAGTTATTTATTTCTTTGCGGAGAACCATCAACCCAGCGCTTTAACGGCCTCTATGCCTATCGTCTCAGAGCCTCATTAGACAGATGACCTATTACCTGGTCCGTAATTTCTCAATTTTGTTATGCTTTAAAGACCTCTCGGAAACCAACGTAAGATGCATGCAGGTCCAAAGCCTTTAGAATCCTATACTTTGTGTTCAGTATAGTCAGTTCGATTTGTTTATTATTCGTGATTTGTCATTTTATTAAAATTTTGTTAAACTATTTTATTTTTGTCATTGTATTTGGTATTTCCATTTTATGGGCAGGTCCAGGGATTAGTTATGTAAATTCCACCAGCAACAAACTCTGCTGTTTTTTTATTCACAGCCAAAGTGGCGTAAATAATGTCTCGGCATTGAAAATTTCACAACTACTTTTTGGGCAGTGCATCACTTCGGAATCGTATTGAAGCTACCTGGTAATAAAAATCCGCTTATTATGGTACTTATGATCAAACAATTCAAGGACATTTGCTCATAAGGTCAGCAAAGTTCGAGCGAAACTCACTGTCTAGAATATGAATCACTGATTGAACATTTCTTGTGCTAAAGGAAAGCCCATGCGCGTTCCAGACAATGTTGCATTTACATATTCCATCGGCGTTGCAAACTGTATGGTAAGCGTGTCTATAAGCAACAATGACGCCGTTAAACCCTCCAATAATTCTTTATAAAAGGACATTGTTGCGCGTACAAGCCATCGCTCTTCTAATAAATCGCGACCCCTCAGGGTGTGTTGGTATTGAGCTTAGGGACCAGATGCCGCTTGTCCCACACAAAACCCGCAGAAAAAATAAGCCCCAAGCCTTATGATGACCACGAAAAGAAGGGAATTCTTGGGCAATTTTACGTGCTGGAGACGCGGCCCAAATAGCGTACAGAGGCCGGTCTAATCGGCTCCGTTTTGCTCCTCTTGATATTTGCGTGTCCACGCGCAAGCTCGCTTGGACACGAAATGAAAAAAGACTCTTTTTCTTATAGCAAAATAAGTATTAAGAGTCACTTTTTATTAATGACTTGACCACTGACAAAGGGAATCGAATTGTAATTCTTTTACGGACTCGATCTTCAGCGAAGATAATAATATATCTCAAAGCTCTCCTTGAAACTGAAAATAGGGGTTATTGAAATTGTATAAAGAAATTGATACAAAATTTTGAATGGCATACAAGGAAGTAGATATAGACATGTAATTCAAAAACATTAAAAACATAGCTTGTTGAGAATCCAATATTTTATTACTGAACAAAACCAAAGGATAACCCTTTGATGAAGTAAATGTAAGCATTTGCTGATTTTGATCGTCTCATAAATTATATAGATGCTCTGTTTTTAATGTATACAATGCATAAAAGTAGCGTCGATTAAAGTGCTGTATTTTAAGATACAAATAATTATTGTCGTTAAAACATTCAGCGTAATTGACGCCTTATCTTTGTTTTGCCGACACAAACAAATTTCTTCACATTATAAATGATGAGATTCTATTTTGATGGCAAAAGTATGGTGCAGTGAAAGGAAGAATACGCTGCCGCTATGCTATTACTCACAATTAGAACTAATTTCACTCTCATTGCACGTCAGACTGCATGCTAATAAACACTTTGTGAGTTGAGTGCTTTACTGCTAGAAGTAAAAAACATAATTTGTTGTACTGGTCGAGCCAGCTGCCAGTGAAAGCTGACCACTGCACCTGCTGGACCAGCTGTACGTAGCACAAGGAAGGGAAATATTCGCCGGAACAGTGACAAAAAACTATCATCTTATCCATACATATGACCTCCAATAAGTTTATTGTAAAGAATGTTTAAAAAAGCATGGATAATATTCTATAAAATGAAAAATTGCTTAAACATTTAAACCATTTTTAGAGGAGAGTTCCGAACGTTTGTCGTAACAAGCTAAAATTTCACGATTATTTAGAATTCGTATTGTGTTGTATATTGCATTCGTATTTTGAAAATGTGAGTTGTTTCAGCTCATTTGAAACGTACATACAAATCATAGTGCACGAGGAACGCTCTAAGGAACGCAGCGCGCAGTACAATTAACCAAAATTCATGCAAATAAAAATTTGTGAATTGTTATGCCTTGATTCATAGTTTATAGTAAACATGTGCTTCCAATTGAATAAGTTATAGGAATATACTGAAATAAAGTTAAGGAATGAATAATGCGCCAGAAATTCAAAATTCATGAGACATCCAGTCTATGCCTCTAGTTAACTTAAAGCATTGCGCATAAGTTTAATGCTAAGTCGTACGTCCGTATCGCAAAACATTAAAACATTGATGCTAGAAAAGCACACAGAAATAGCTATGGGGCATTGAAGGCAAATCTCACAGCATTTACAGCCCACTTAAAGGTATCTTTGCACTCTGGGTTTGGTCAAGACGCGGTTTATAGCCGTAGTGCCCGGCTGTCTGGAGGCGATCTTCAAGTGTGCCGACAATGGAGACTAAATGAAGGCTAGTTCGTGTGATACCTGCTAGAGTTGACGCCTCATACACCATCATGGGCTCTTAAATGATCACGTTTCTAATCTCTGCCTTCAACCCATAAAACTAAAGGAATGTCGGTGACTTACTAGGAAGGTAACACCAACTTAAAGCGTGCGTGGATAAAACTCGAAGTAAATGAGAACGCATTTGTTCAATGGCTACACTAATAAAAGGGTACAGGGGCACAAATTTTCAAATAGATAATTAAGTTTAGTTTTCGAAACTGATGAGACAATGCTGCAAACTAAGCTACATCGCATGCAAGATCATGACTGCATTAACTTCCAGTTCAACACAACGGGAGAATATCTGAAACGATTCTTCAAATTCAGCTCTCGCGATTCGCCTATCGCATGATGCGAACTTTGCTTAGGCCTGCGGCCAGAGCGACCTCTCGCTTCCTCTGGTCAGAGACACTTAATTCTGAGAGGCCCATAAATATCCGAAGACGTATTTGGTGACGCTCCTCTTAAGTGACGCATGTTTCAGGAACCGAGATCGCATTCTTGCTCGATCTACTCGCCATCGGTCTCAGGAAGATCCCTTCAGAAGATTCGTTCGAGAGATACCTGTGAAATCGCGCTGCCCAAGGATCTTTCTGCTGCTCGAGTCTAAACGTTACAAACACAATCGTTGAGGGACGCTGCACAAGCCTCGTGTCCCAAACGAACGAGGCGTGACTTCCACGCCGAAATTCAATCTTCGCATGAGATTCATATAGCGACTTTGCCTTGAAATTCAGGAGTGGAATAGGGGTAAACTAATTCACTCTATTGACTAAGAACTATTTAATTTTCAATGAGCATGGAGGAAGCAAAATTTTTCACAATCATCGGAAGCCGCTTAAGAGCATTTATTGTGCTATCAGCCTTTTTGCCATCGAAACTGGTTGGTCTGCTCATTTTTCTCGTCATACTTTTCCTTCTTTAGACGTAGACTATACATTTATCAATCCAACATTCGTATATAGTACGTGCGCACTTTTACAGTGACAATCTCTTCTGCTTTCAACTTACATCACAGAGCACACAGTTCAAATCACTACATCAATAGAATGAGATGACATAACCTCAATGCATCACTGCGCCACTCATCTTCGATCATAGAGAAGTGGGTTGCCATAGCTCACTTCAAGATGGGTATTCTTGACGTTTACCACTCAAGCCAACGTGTCGTGGGCAAGGGAATCGCAGTCGTTAAAACGAACTCAGTGCCTTAATCTGCTTGTATTTCACTCGTCGGAGGCGCAATGTATCTCTCAGATGAATCGCCACTGCCGCTGTGGCCACCAAGGAGAAGATTATTTTTCTTGGCATCAAATCAGAATATTCGTCTGAACGATGGATATGTTGATGCGCGTCGGCATCCCGTAACGATGCACGTCGGTATCTTTGCGCTATTCGTAGGCACGGTTATTCCTCTCATTACGAGTGACAAGAAACGAGCGGTGGTCGCAATCACCTGCTATTGTCGCGCTCTGCTCTCCCGCATGAGGGCTTATGAGCGGGACCAACTGCCGGATGCCTCTCGCCGAGACTGTTATAATCATTGGCGAATCAGGAGTGGCCGACCAAGTGAGCGGCTGCCGATAATTCATTTAGTATTTATATTAGAGTTACGAGCTATTGAGTTATGAAAGGTTGAAGATGCGAGTACTTAGGCGTCATTAATCTATCTCTCGTTGTGCATGCAGACATCGGAACCGCTGTCGGGTGCATGACATTAGTAGAGGTAATATATGCGAGAAAGAAACCACCGGCGTAGTTTAGGCTGGCCGGCAACGAGACTGAATGACGTCTTTGTAGCAAATGAAGGACCCATTTGGAGCACCTTGTGCTGCGAAGAAAGTCCTGCGAGGACCATGCAGAAAGTTCTGCGGCAGCCCCGATAACCAAGAGAAAGATCCCGCCCGTATATTGTTTGGTTCCTGTGCCCAGAGAATGCGATTACGATTAGATGCTATTCTACTGGCAGGTGAGTGGCCTGGTCTGCCCCGAGTTCCCTTTTGTGGCGTACGATATTTGGAAGAGGCTGGACAGATTAGAGAGCGCAATATAATAGCTTCATTCAGGCATTCGCTTCACCGCCCGACGGACCATTGCAGCCGCGATGGACCGGCTCAGACGGCAGACGGCACTTCTTGGAAATATGAATTGATGACTTGCCTGCTATGTTGAGTTCTTTTATGCGTGCTGATTCTTGAGAATACAAAATTCACTGTGTTAAACGAGCCCCATGAGAGAAGCTTTGTAAATCGTTGTCATTTTTAAGAAAATTAAATCAAGTTATTGCCGTGACCAAGTTGTGATTATCAAAACTCACTCATAGATCATACATGTACCCAACCACTCCTGTCATACCTTATATTTTATATACTGCATGAGACCATCTCAGTATCTACACTGGATGAAGGCGGCCGTCTGCCAACATCTGCCCTCAGTCGCCCAGCCACTGCTATAGAAGCCCTTCTCGGAATGCAATAAAATTAAGGGCACGGGATTAACTTTGATGGCGCGCTACATGGCCTCTGAGTCTTGCATCCCCAAATAAATTGCCTTCAGACTCCATTCAACTTTAAATAAATGACACTCGCGCGCGGTAGCAACAACAGATAAAAGGTTTTACGCGGTGTCAAGAAATGCAAGTTCTTAAAGCACAGCGTATTTATGGTCCTAGAAGAACTAATTCTCCGTATTAACTGCGATCGAATTGAAGACGGGCAGATTTCATGGCTATAATCAATTTTTATGGCGTTCGAGAATCAGTTTTTGTCAATAGAGCGTTGATGAGCGAGTTTAAAATGCCCCACCATAAATACCGATGTTGTTGAACGGAGTTCGTTGGTGACTTGCTGGTGAATATTCATAGCGATTAACTCTATCCCTGATTCACAACTCGAAGTTATTCGTTTTGAAACGAAAAATTATTTTAATGAAGCAAATGAAAATAAAGTACTTATTCTCATCCTAAAAATGTGGAAAATTACTGCTAGAAAAATCCTCATCACTTGCTAAGCATAAAGTTTGTTATATTTGTTTGTTATCAGAGGAAATTTTTTAATTACTTAGTTTTTTCAGTAGTGTGTCAAATTAATCTTCCACGTTTGGAGCTATGAAACAGGGTACTTAATTTTAAAACGAATTAAACATTTTCTCATGAATCATTGGATTGCGCTAGATGTTTCATTTATGTTTATTTTATACACAGTACATGTAATTGTTATTAGTTAGGAGGAATTGAGAAGCAATATTTTATGACCTCGATTTAACAGCTGCTGAGCACCGCCATTAGGAGGTCGTCAGCAGAAAGCAACAGAATTGATAGAGAAAAATAAATGAATTTCGGTTGAAAAAGTATTAGTGAATTATTAGTATGTGAGTACAGGGTACATTAATGTATGATTTTACAGTATTATTCCAAGCCTGTCTCATATTATTAATTTCAATGATATATAATTCGAATCAATTTAGTGTTAGAAGCAATCACCTTATAAATCATTCAAAATGCTCCTCAACTAACACATAGTGAATTGTGCGCACGTGTTAGACGAGAAAAGCAGTAATGTTTACCGTTTGAATTATTGGCTGGCAATCTCTACAATCAATTGGCAACACTCATAATAAATGAGCGCCGCACATATAAGTCGTGCAGGTGAAAACCAAATTATTCAATGAAAAGCTATAGTGTCGAGAATGAATGTATAGCTTGTTCGCGCTCAGATCGAAGGATAAAAATATATTTAATAGAAGTAAAAGGTTCAATAATTGTTATTGAAATTACGCTTTCCCGCCTATAGAGGATCGTCTACTTGGGTAGAATGAACATAATTATTATTATTCACAAAATAAACAAGAAAAAAAATTCATTTTACAGGTGAAGAGTCATCCTCTCTTCACTCATCGGTGCACAGACTGGACAAGCTTGGAGGGTGTCGAAGTCATGACTTTCTTGTGATATTGTAAACAACCTCGTCATGTCCTCTATCTATTTTTGTGATATATACTTTTGTGATATTTTTTGTGATACCTATTTTTATTTTTGCATCGGAAAGGAACTATTCAAGAACAATAAACTAATTTTTTAGAATAAAAATAAGACGAATTGGTAATATCTTCTGAAGGAAAAAACTGTAACTAGAAGAAAACGTTTTTAATTTAAAGGCCGCGCTTGCGTGGGCATCCGTCTCTAGTTTGTCGCCGGTCTTATCTTAATGAACCCATCCTGTAGCCCAGAGAACATGGTTATCACTTACATGGTTAAGCGCCATTAGCCAGTGGCTACGTATTAAAAAATCCTCGATGTATCTCTATGATCACAAAGCCAGGTTTCACTTATGCCATTTAGCTGATAGCTTAAAATGTTCAGACTGAAATCGTTTTTGTTTGGGAGGCATGGGATCTTATCATTGTTTCACAACACCCAATTTACGTATATCCACGAACTGAGGATATTTGCGACATAAAAAAAATTTTGCAGGTAATATAGCGAACTTATTGATCATGCAGGTAGGGTTTTATCACTAACAATTTTAGCTACTCAAGTTTTGCTGCACTCTTTCATAGTTCTGTGAGTATCTTGCTATTGAACTTTTTTTCAAACCAAAGAGATGAATTTGAAATTTTTTTATAATTGTTGACTATTTTATTTCAATCTTGCATATTTATTTTCAAATTGCCCAAAAATTACAGAATATAAATTAGCGGTTCATAACTTGAAATTATTTTTTTTGCAATTACCATAAATTTTTATACCCAATGATCATAAATGCTAAATAACTCTACTATTCTTATTAAAACAGCAACTATGCAATAACTAATTTCAAATTCAATTTAATATTAATTTAATACTTCCATGTTGTGGCCGAGAGGTCAATGCTCCCACTAATTTCAGTTTACCATGCACAGATCACGACAATTCCTGATGTTAAGCCACTTATTTATTTAATGAAAAGTCATCTTGGCGTGGGCGTGTTCAGGAGAAACGTCTTCAGTAATCTGGATTGCCATTGAGAAGGCATAAAAATAACCACCTCAAACTCTTCTAAAACCGTTCAGGAATACTGCTGAGTCAAAGTCTTTTTTGCATCGTACACTTTTTACTTGCATAGTTTGTTAATGCTAAATTGCCTTGCAGTTTCTGCTTAAAACTCAGTACTAACATTTGCGTAGAAATACTTATTTACTTTGGCGAACTTTAAAAAAGTGATGGCGACGTTACATCATTTACTTCACGTAGCGAGGTCTCGTGGATGCATACGAGATACTGACATTCATTAATGAACAGTGCCGAGAACGCACAATATTTCCACCCTGTGAATTACAAAATTTCTAAGACAGATTTCCATTATTTCCCTAAAACCAAGATTTTTTCGTCCATGCATCTGCATAATTATGTATTGAAAAAAGATTGACTTGGTCGCTTGGACGTAGATTGAGTTGTGAGAGTTATCGGGAACCCTTCAAAGAAATTGTTCTAAATTTGCCAGGCCATTTCATAAGACGGTCCCTAAACACATGACCATGCAATATCCCGTCCCAATCACTTGCTATTAGGAACCTTCTTTCGAGCGCAATATCCGTTCACCAAGCGTCCAATGAAACTCTCCAGGCACGGTGAGATTTAGGTTAGGTTCCTTCCTTCATGGAAATCATGAGCGTATCTGCGACGTCCCACCATATACTCGGCACACAAATCCACTCCTATGCCTCTTATTTCTCAAGGAATCTTAAATTCCCGCGATCCAAAACCCTTCGCGTTCGCGCATACTTGCACCAATCCAGAACGTTCTTTGTTTGAGAACCCGGAGCTTCGATTGTTCAAATGGGTTTGAAAATCTTAATCCAAACCCATTCTGTGAAGGGCGCTCACAGCGTTGCTGCCTCAGATCAATCTCAATTAGAAGATCGTACCGTGCACACCAGAGCCACAGAATCTGCTTTACTGAGACTTTCTATTCAAATTTACTGAACATTTAAGTCTTTTTCTTGCTAGTAAATTGAAGAGGAATGATTGCTCGAAGGTATAGTTTCATTTTGCTTTATTTAACAAGTTTATTTAATAAAAAAATCATCCAAACGGTTATGGGTCTTCGATTGGTTTGCAATATGCAACATTGCATTGATGGTTTGCAATGCAACAATATTCATTGTTGATTTTTTGTGGGAGTGAAACCTATACACGGTCAACTGCTTAATTTGTTATTTGACACACCATCACAGGAGGAAAGATTGATCCAAAAGTCTATGCAACAGAATGTGTTCTTGAACATTAAATTTAAATGCAGTAAGTTTGCGAAAGAATTCTTTTTCATTAGAATGAAAAAAGATCTTCAACTAAACCCTTCCAGATAATCGCAAAATTGTCTCTGATTCTAGTTTTGTCAATAGTTTCAACTTATATTGGTTCTTTCTATCGCTACAAAAATATGTTCACAATAAATCAATGTCGGCCCGTCAAAATCATTCGAGGTTCTATGTATATCTTTTTAATCCTATACTTATTACATGCGTTTAATTAGACGAAATATGAAATTCACGAGCATTTATTCAAACAAAAAATGTCATTTGGCTGCTTATATAGCAGAATTATTCATCCAGTATCGTGGTTGGAATATTTGGTTTTGTAAAATATTGACGAAGTAATTCAAGAGAAAAATATTCCCCTTATGGCGGTCTTAGAAGTGAAGCTCGAGGCTCTATGGCGGCAAATAATGCGTCAAGGGACTTTTTTTTCTCATTATGAAGCCAGTGCTGCCTAAATATTTCCTTAGGGAATTTGCCGAGACGGTCGATCCCCATGAAAGTTTCTCTGGCGAGCTTGCCACGGAAAATTTCATAATAAGTTATTGTTCTGAATGATTTGGGAGTTCAAAATGCGTGGAGGGAAATAAAGTGAACTGCGCTGAGCTTTGAGAAGAATACTTTTCAAGTAAATATTCTAACAGATATTTGATACCCGTAAAGTAACAGGAATTGGTTTGCGTGAGAAGCACTTATTTTTATTAAGAAACAGATTATAGGAGAAAAAATAAGGCAGAGTTCAACAGCTGCAACTCCAGCATTAGTATTGCTGAATAACAATGAATTACATAACCCAAGTAAGACGAACTTGTGTTGTTTATTTATGCTAAAAAAATGACCCCGCCGCCAACTCTCACGCTGTGATCATCACCCGCCGCCAACTCTCACGCTGTGATCATCTCTCACCGCCAACTCTCACGCTGTGATCATCACCCGCCGCCAATTCTCACGCTTTGATCATCACCCGCCGTCAACTCTCACGCTGTGATCATCACCCGCCGCCAACTCTAACGCTGTGATCATCACCCGCCGCCAATTCTCACGCTGTGATCATCACCCGCCGGCAACTCTCACGCTGTGATCATCTCTCACCGCCAACTCTCACGCTGTGATCATCACCCGCCGCCAACTCTCACGCTGTGATCATCTCGCCCGCCAACTCTCACGCTGTGATCATCACCCGCCGCCAAATCTCACGCTGTGATCATCACCCGCCGCCAACTCTCACGCTGTGACCATCACACGCCGCCAACTCTCATGCTGTGATCATCACCCGCCGTCAACTCTCACGCTGTGATCATCACCCGCCGCCGACCTCACGCTGCGATAATCACTCCTTAATTAAACCTTATGAACTAATTAATGTCGGCGGTCCCGCCCTCCAGTTTTTTTATTGCAAGGACCTGAAGCCAGAATTCATATGGAATTTTCTAATGCGGCGTTCGCACCGAAACACGGAATCATTTTTTCAGAAAATCGTTACACTTAAATAAGGATTAACTTGTTGTTTACGTTTTAACATGATCTTTATTACTGGTTAGGAGACCAGAAGCTCTACGCACAATTTTAGGGTGTTCACAATTTGTACTCGCAAGATAATTTTTTTGCATTATTCGTCTTTGCATATTGGTCATCTCAGGAATGAATTCAGTCAAGAAAGGCGCTAATTTTGCTTGAAAATGTGTTTGGGTGCGATGTCGTAACTATAACGTTGTTATGCAAGTGAAAAATTGGAGTATAGTAGCATACTATGCTAATGCGATCGAAGTAGACTTTATTTGTCCTGGGCAATGATGCTTGTGTTAAACGAATTTCTGAACTGAAAGTTTTAGCATAAGGAAATAATTAATACTCTTCTTCAAGTTCACGGCGGTTTCTGTTGACGGGAACATTTTCCGAGATTTGAAATTAAACGGCAAATTTAGAGTTCAAAATGGCAAGGAACGAAGGTAAGTCTTTTAGCATCATTGGGCTTACTATATTATTGAGGGAATGTAATTCGTGAACTCTTTATGAGTTCTTGGTAAGGCAACTCTCAACGATTAAAATTGAAATTCCAATTTAACATATCAGGTTGTTAATTGAATGCGGTGTATAGGACGTAACGTAAGCACGTAAGAAGTTCTTTACACTTTTAGTGAAAAAAATAATAATTCGCATAATTGAAAGCAAATTATTTGTGCCACGAACAAAATATAATGAGCGAAATTTGAAAGTTACGATTTATTCATGGGAGTCATATGAACCGCATCTACATATAATGGTAATGTAGCATACTTGATAAGTATTATAGTGAAAAGCCGTTTACAAATTAAACTAATGCCACGCGTTTCCGAAGATTGTTTTCATCAAGACGATTATTAAAAGTCTGACGTTTATTTTCATTCCGATGAAAATGATTTCCTAATTCTTGACGATCAAAAGAATGGTTAATATTAAGTAACGTTTTCAGCTTGTTTGGTTCTCATCTCTTTTGATTTAAGACCTCGATCAGTAATTAAACTATCAATGCAATTACTATAAAAATTCGTTGTCCACTCCGCTTCTTTAAAACTGCCGTTTCCTCAAAATAATTATTGAACTCAATATTTTGAAATAGTCAATTTAACCTCTTCTCAACCTTCTCTCAAATAATAACTTTTTCCAACATGTTCATCCACGATGGTTTCCGAAATTCTGTCGAGTTGACAGCCGTTCATTTCCCCACAAAAGACAATAGCTTTAAAAAGGCGTACGTATTTGAAGATTTAAGGCAAGACAAAGGCCAGGTTTTGCTGCCCCCGTAGGCCTCCTCGTTTCTGTGCCGATAATTGGCCGACCCTGGCGCTGTAACGAGACGAGCTGCCACGGCACGACCGACCTTTTCCCAAAGCTCTTTCCGATCAATCCCCAATGTGGTTCAAGTTTTCTCCTCCCCAACCAGCAGTTTCCGTACTCCCCCTACATTTTAATATCAATATCAATAAACTAAACCATCTTACATCCCACGATGTCTCATTCAATGTGCTCAAGCAGCGTCTTCCATTAAGGTGGGACTTGGCGTCAGAGACCCAACCACAAACTGCGTGTAACAGGGTCAAATTTTCATTATTAAGACA